>NC_088407.1:61470174-61770174 GCF_034236695.1 Oncorhynchus nerka
ATTTCCTCCTGAAATTGAATAGATAGTGGTCCCTTTCAATTGCTACTGTAACTGCCAGACCATTACAATTGGGGAAATCATATTTCAGTTGAGCCAATATCATTATCCCGGCATACAAAGTATCACATTTAATCAGGACACATAATAACACAGCTTTAATATCCCATGTGTATTTCATACAAATACACCACATTCAAGTGATAAGATGAAGCCATATCTCACCATTACAATATTCAAGCTCAATGAGCAGAGTATCCTTGTCCATGAAATGTTTGAAGTAGGCTGTTGATGTTGTGCTGTAGGATGGAGAGGATGCTGATCTCATTTGTGATATCTTTATGCTCTTTATCTGAGAGGCATTTCAAGTCCGCCTCCTTCCACACTACCAGAGAGTTGTCCTGTAGAGTGATTGACAGGGGACAGACAGAGAGAGGTCAGGATGAGATCAGAAACACTTTAACTTTGAAGGCTACAACAAATAACAGCCCAAGAGACCTCAGGCAACAAGACTTCACTGCAATTACTTACTCAAAGTTAAAATATTAATGTAATTCATTTTTCTTTTTTCCATTGTGCTTCTGCTATTATAAAATGTAATAGAGTAACAATAAGATAATAATAACAAGATAAAATAGTGTATATCCCTAATAATGTACTATACATGATATAGGCTTTAATCAACCACACTGTTCTTTCAGCAAGTAAACAAAGGTTTGACATTTACAAAAGGTTGTTGTTTTCCTGCTGGGATCAAATAAATACAAACCATGCCCTTACACTATTACTCTTGAGCAACGTGACTAATAGCAGTTTTGTCAAACGGTTTGGGAATGTAATGGATCTTCAGCTCTCTGGCAAGCCTTTCTCACTGGGGTATGAAAACTAAAGTAGACTGGCCATCTCAGAGGCTAATGGCCAGGTTTGGTGGGAGACTCACTCAGCAAGCAGGAAAAGCTATCGTAGATCACTAATAAAACAGGCCTAATAGATCAGTACATTTTTTATGCATTTTGCTCTGACAGAACAGAGGTGTGTGCGTGTGTGAATGATAGAAATCGTGCTTGACCTGCTTACCTCTGTCTGCTTCGCCAAATGCCCCTTTTCCAAGGATCCAGATTGGAATGTAATGTAACGTCTCTTCCTTGCCGATGTATTCTGACGTCGATCGCCCACTGGCGAAAGATTCACTGACAGAATATGAATTTAGTGAGGTGAAATGCCTTTCATAGTGTTCCAGTGACATTTTGAGTATAATAAGCGGAACACAACTGTAGGCCTAACAATTGCAAACTATGTACAAATCAATTGCGTAAACAAACTCCTATTAATTAAAAATAAAATTTTGGGGGGAGTAGAATGTACAGAGAACTGCTATACATTGTATCAGTAAAAGTGAGCATATGTAATGAATACTCAAGGACAAAAAGGTGTATATTCACGAGCAGAGCGCGGCAGGTATTTATTTTGCATTCGCAGAATGCAGGAATCGTGGTCACAGGCAGGCAAAGGTCATCCGAAAGGATGCAAGTTCAAATCCCCGAGCTAACAAGGTACAAATCTGTCGTTCTGCCCCTGAACAAGGCAGTTAACCCACAGTTCCTAGGCCGTCATTGAAAATAAGAATTTGTTCTTAACTGACTTGCCTAGTTAAATAAAGGTAAAATAAAAAATACACAGGTAGGCAAACACTAAGTGAATCAAAACTAGGACTGAAGGCTATACCTGGTTTTCACAAACGCGCTACGAAAAGGCTTAGTAGAGTCAAAACGAACAATACCTCACAAAGGCACAAACAGAATGATCTGAACTAAATACGGAGCTGATGAGACCAGGTGAGTAACTAACACCGGTGAAATCTATGAACAAAAATGAAAGACAGGACTACGTTCAAGAACACAATGAAATAGAACACAAGGTTGACTAAGAAAATAAATACAGAACCTTACATCATCATAGTTACGACTGCTTCAAAACAATTATCCCACAGCAATAGTGTGCAACAATGTTGTTGGTTTGCTAGTTACCAAGATACTTGCAAATATTTTGGCCTGGTCTTTCGAAACCTTTGGACGTTGTTAATGCGCAATAATACAATAACCATCTCCCCTGATCTCTGATAGTAATGTATACAGAAAAGAAGATATCTACAGTTTAAACTCCCACTTTACTAAATTTACATTTTGGAAGCTGACAGTACCGCTCACTCGACTGTGCCACAGCACAAGGAGTCCATCTTTTTCATTTCTATGCATTCACTAAAGACCCGGAAACACTGAAGTTACTAGTGCTTACATCTGAATGGTGGCGCAGCTCAAAGTCTGTGGGCAGAAGCAAACTTCATAAATCTTTATTTAGACTGTGTTTCTGTAGATCTCAGTGTGCATTAATACCCAACAAAATCTAACTGCACTGTCCAATTTACAGTAGCTATTACAGTGAAAGAATACCATGCTATTGTTTGAGAAGAGTGCACGGTTATGAAAATGTATTAATAAACCAATTAGACACATTTGGGCAGTCTTGATACAACATTTTGAACAGAAATACAATGATTCATTGGATCAGTCTAAAACTTTGCACATACACTGCTGCCATCTAGTGGCCAAAATCTAAATGCCTGGGGTGAAGCAATATATTATTTGCTTTCTCTTGCATTTCAAAGATGTTTTATTTTTTTATTTGACCTTTATTTAACTAGGCAAGTCAGTTAAGAACGGCCTAGGAACAGTGGGTTAACTGCCTTGTTCAGGGCCAGAATGACAGATTTATACCTTGTCAGCTCGAGGATTCAATCTTGCAACCTTTCGGTCACGGGTGAGCTCACCATTTATCGAAATATTTGAGTAAAACACTTTCTAGAAATCGAAAGTAATCCGACGATGGGTAGTTTTTGCACGCAGCCTTGCTTTATTTTCTCACAGAAACCAAAGATAATAAGAGAAGACAAGATGAGTTTGGTCTGTTTATGCATGTTGAATGGGGTGTGTCGTCTACAATTTTTCACATTCCACCATTCAATTCCGGAAGTTCTCAAAAAAATGAGTGGACCCTTACTCGCCACATTTTGTTATAACATCTTAGGACGTAAACCATACAAAAACAACACTAGACAATATGGAACACAAAGGTTTTACTATCTCATCCTGGAATATACAAGGTCTGAGGTCATCTGCCTTTGGCCTAAAGAGCAGGAACACAGACTTCATCAAAGAAATTGGAAATACAGACATTGTCATCCTACAAGAAACATGGTTTAAAGAAGACGGACCCACTGGTTGCCATCTAGGCTACAGAGAACTGGCAGTCCCATCCACCAAACTACCAGGTGTGAAACAGGGAAGAGAATCAGGTGGTATGCTAATTTGGTATAGAGCAGACCTAACCCACTCTATTAAATTTGTCAAAACAGGAACATTTTACATCTGGCTAGAAATGAATAAGGAAATGATCTCAACAGAGACAAATGGCCTCATGTGTGCTACTTATATCCCCCCACTAGAATCCCCATACTTTAATGAAGACAGCTTCTCCATCCTAGAGGGGGAGATCAACAATTTCCAGGCCCGGGGACATGTACTAGTCTGTGGCAACCTAAATGCCAGAACTGGACAAGAACCTGACACCCTTAGCACACAGGGGGACAAACACCTACCTGGAGGGGACAGCATTCACTCCCCCATATGCCCCCCTAGGCACAACTATTTATTTATTTTTATTTAACCGGGTAGGCCAGTTGAGAACAAATTCTCATTTACAACTGCGGCCTGGCCAAGATAAAGCAAAGCAGTGCGACAAAAACAAAAACACAGAGTTACAAATGGGAATAAACAAACATACAGTCAATAACACAAAATAAATGAAAAATAGAAAATCTATGTACAGTGTGTACAAATGTAGAAGAGTAGGGAGGTAGGCAATAAATAGGCCCTAGAGGCGAAAATAATTACAATTTAGCATTAATACTGGAGCGATAGATGTGCAGATGATGATGTGCAAGTAGAGATACGAGGGTGCAAAAAAGCAAGAGGATAAGTAATAATATGGGTGTGATATTTACAGATTGGCTGTGTACAGGTACAGTGATCTGTAAGCTTCTCAGACAGCTTATGCTTAAAGTTAGAGGGAGATATACGTAAGACTCCAGCTTCAGAGACTTTTGCAATTCGTTCCAGTCATTGACAGCAGAGAACTGGAAGGAAAGGCGGCCAAAATAAGTGTTGGCTTTGGGGATGACCAACTATGACAACATAACCAACAAAAAAGGGTCACAACTCCTGCAGCTCTGTCGCACGCTGGGTATGTACAGAGTCAACGGTAGGCTTCGAGGGATCTCCTATGGTAGCTACACATACAGCTCATCTCTTGGCAGTAGTACTGTAGACTACTTTATCACGGACCTCAACCCAATCACAGCAAAATCACACTACTTGAACAGAGCTTTGCTCACTCATGAGGCATCAAAGCCAAAGGAGCTGAATAATATTAAGAAATGCTATAGATGGAGAGAGTAGTGTGGAAATCTACCAAAAAACAATTGGGCAACAACAAATTCAATCCCTTCTAGACAATTACCTGGACAAAGCGTTTCACTGTAATAGTGAAGGTGTACACCTGGCAGTAGAAAACCTAAACAGTATATTCTCTCAGCTTCCCTATCAAAAATAAATACATTCAAACAGAAAACCGAAGAAAAAGAACAACAATGACAAATAGTTTGATGAAGAATGCAAAAACCTAAGAAACAAATTGAGAAACCTGTCCAACCAAAAGCATAGAGACCCACAAAACCCGAGTCTATGCCTTCACTATGGTGAATCACTAAAACAATAGAGAAATACACTACGGAAAAAGAAGGAACAGCACGTCATAAATCAGCTCAATGTAATTGAAGAATCCATAGACTCTAACCACTTCTGGAAAAATTGGAAAACACTAAACAACACAAAGAATTATCTATCCAAAATGGAGATGTATGGGCAAACCACTTTTCCAATCTTTTTGGCTCTATAACAAAGAACAAACAGCAAAAACATATACATTTACTTCCGGGTTGGAGCGAGCCGGTCGCATCCGCGCTTCGGTCTGCAGGTTGTATAACTTTTTCATTACATTTCATTACATTTCATTATAGTACAACGGTCTGATTTGTCTAATCTTAGCAATTTCTTCTTAGCTAGCTACATAGTCGTCGTTGTATCAAAGATAATTGCGTAATTATCGTATTTCGTCGTCTCCTATCTGCCCAACACGTTCACCGTCTACCGTAGCACTGTAGTAACTATCACACTCAATTGAACGACTTGATTAGTGTAGTGTTAGCTAGCTACATAGTTGTCTTTGCTGTCTTCGTATCCAAGATAATTGTGTAGTTTAGAGTATGGAGTCTTAGAGTGATAATTGCGTTATTATCGTATTTCGTCGTCCTCCTATCTGCCTAGCAGCTAGCCAGCTAGCATACGTTCACCGGCTACCGTAGCACTGTAGTAACTATCACACTCAACTGAACGACTTGATTAGTGTAGTATTAGCTAGCTACATAGTTGTCTTTGCTGTCTTCGTATCCAAGATAATTGTGTAGTTTAGAGTGTGTAGTCTTAGAGTGATTATCTTAATTCACCGAGGTTAGCTAGCCAGCTATTTTGTCGTCCTTAACGTAGGAGACACTCCTAGCTAGCCAATAGCCAGCCAACGTCTACTGAATAGAACTTTCGCATTCCGGTCGATTCCGCTTCGCTCCACAGGTAGTATCACATTTTCATTTCATTTCATTACAGTCCCAACGGTGTGATTTGTTTGATCGTAGCTAGCTACATAGCTAGCTACATAGCCGTCTTTGTTTCAAAGATAATTGTGTAGTCTAGAGCGATTTTCTAGGTTAGCTAGCCAGCTATTGTCGTTCTCCTAACGCAACGTAACGTAACCAACACTGCTAGCTAGCCAGCTAGCTCCCAAAAGCAGCATTGTAGAAACTTCACACTCAACGGTACGACTTGATTAGGGTAGTGTCAACAACGCAGCTAGCCTACCCCAGCAGTACTGTATCATTTTAATCATTTTAGTCAATTAGATTCTTGCTACGTAAGCTTAACTTTCTGAACATTCGAGACGTGTAGTCCACTTGTCATTCCAATCTCCTCTGCATTAGCGTAGCCTCTTCTCTAGCCTGTCAACTATGTGTCTGTCTATCCCTGTTCTCTCCTCTCTGCACAGACCATACAAACGCTCCACACCGCATGGCCGCGGCCACCCTAATCTGGTGGTCCCAGCGCGCACGACCCACGTGGAGTTCCAGGTCTCCGGTAGCCTCTGGAACTGCCGATCTGCGGCCAACAAGGCAGAGTTCATCTCAGCCTATGCCTCCCTCCAGTCCCTCGACTTCTTGGCTCTGACGGAAACATGGATCACCACAGACAACACCGCTACTCCTACTGCTCTCTCTTCGTCCGCCCACGTGCTCGCACACCCCGAGAGCTTCTGGTCAGCGGGGTGGTGGCACCGGGATCCTCATCTCTCCCAAGTGGTCATTCTCTTTTCTCCCCTTACCCATCTGTCTATCGCCTCCTTTGAATTCCATGCTGTCACAGTTACTAGCCCTTTCAAGCTTAACATCCTTATCATTTATCGCCCTCCAGGTTCCCTCGGAGAGTTCATCAATGAGCTTGATGCCTTGATAAGCTCCTTTCCTGAGGACGGCTCACCTCTCACAGTTCTGGGCGACTTTAACCTCCCCACGTCTACCTTCGACTCATTCCTCTCTGCCTCCTTCTTTCCACTCCTCTCCTCTTTTGACCTCACCCTCTCACCTTCCCCCTACTCACAAGGCAGGCAATACGCTCAACCTCATCTTTACTAGATGCTGTTCCTCCACTAACCTCATTGCAACTCCCTCCAAGTCTCCGACCACTACCTTGTATCCTTTTCCCTCTCGCTCTCATCCAACACTTCCCACACTGCCCCTACTCGGATGGTATCGCGCCGTCCCAACCTTCGCTCTCTCTCCCCCGCTACTCTCTCCTCTTCCATCCTATCATCTCTTCCCTCTGCTCAAACCTTCTCCAACCTATCTCCTGATTCTGCCTCCTCAACCCTCCTCTCCTCCCTTTCTGCATCCTTTGACTCTCTATGTCCCCTATCCTCCAGGCCGGCTCGGTCCTCCCCTCCCGCTCCGTGGCTCGACGACTCATTGCGAGCTCACAGAACAGGGCTCCGGGCAGCCGAGCGGAAATGGAGGAAAACTCGCCTCCTGCGGACCTAGCATCCTTTCACTCCCTCCTCTCTACATTTTCCTCTTCTGTCTCTGCTGCTAAAGCCACTTTCTACCACTCTAAATTCCAAGCATCTGCCTCTAACCCTAGGAAGCTCTTTGCCACCTTCTCCCTCTTGAATCCTCCTCCCCCCCCCTCCTCCCTCTGCAGATGACTTCGTCAACCATTTTGAAAAGAAGGTCGACGACATCCGATCCTCGTTTGCTAAGTCAAACGACACCGCTGGTTCTGCTCACACTGCCCTACCCTGTGCTCTGACCTCTTTCTCCCCTCTCTCTCCAGATGACATCTCGCGTCTTGTGACGGCCGGCCGCCCAACAACCTGCCCGCTTGACCCTATCCCCTCCTCTCTTCTCCAGACCATCTCCGGTGACCTTCTCCCTTACCTCACCTCGCTCATCAACTCATCCCTGACCGCTGGCTACGTCCCTCCTGTCTTCAAGAGAGCGAGAGTTGCACCCCTTCTGAAAAAACCTACACTCGATCCCTCCGATGTCAACAACTACAGACCAGTATCCCTTCTTTCTTTTCTCTCCAAAACTCTTGAACGTGCCGTCCTTGGCCAGCTCTCCCGCTATCTCTCTCAGAATGACCTTCTTGATCCAAATCAGTCAGGTTTCAAGACTAGTCATTCAACTGAGACTGCTCTTCTCTGTATCACGGAGGCGCTCCGCACTGCTAAAGCTAACTCTCTCTCCTCTGCTCTCATCCTTCTAGACCTATCGGCTGCCTTCGATACTGTGAACCATCAGATCCTCCTCTCCACCCTCTCCGAGTTGGGCATCTCCGGCGCGGCCCACGCTTGGATTGCGTCCTACCTGACAGGTCGCTCCTACCAGGTGGCGTGGCGAGAATCCGTCTCCTCACCACGTGCTCTCACCACTGGTGTCCCCCAGGGCTCTGTTCTAGGCCCTCTCCTATTCTCGCTATACACCAAGTCACTTGGCTCTGTCATAACCTCACATGGTCTCTCCTATCATTGCTATGCAGACGACACACAATTAATCTTCTCCTTTCCCCCTTCTGACGACCAGGTGGCGAATCGCATCTCTGCATGTCTGGCAGACATATCAGTGTGGATGACGGATCATCACCTCAAGCTGAACCTCGGCAAGACGGAGCTGCTCTTCCTCCCGGGGAAGGACTGCCCGTTCCATGATCTCGCCATCACGGTTGACAACTCCATTGTGTCCTCGTCCCAGAGCGCTAAGAACCTTGGCGTGATCCTGGACAACACCCTGTCGTTCTCAAATAACATCAAGGCGGTGGCCCGTTCCTGTAGGTTCATGCTCTACAACATCCGCAGAGTACGACCCTGCCTCACACAGGAAGCGGCGCAGGTCCTAATCCAGGCACTTGTCATCTCCCGTCTGGATTACTGCAACTCGCTGTTGGCTGGGCTCCCTGCCTGTGCCATTAAACCCCTACAACTCATCCAGAACGCCGCAGCCCGTCTGGTGTTCAACCTTCCCAAGTTCTCTCACGTCACCCCGCTCCTCCGCTCTCTCCACTGGCTTCCAGTTGAAGCTCGCATCCGCTACAAGACCATGGTGCTTGCCTACGGAGCTGTGAGGGGAACGGCACCTCAGTACCTCCAGGCTCTGATCAGGCCCTACACCCAAACAAGGGCACTGCGTTCATCCACCTCTGGCCTGCTCGCCTCCCTACCACTGAGGAAGTACAGTTCCCGCTCAGCCCAGTCAAAACTGTTCGCTGCTCTGGCCCCCCAATGGTGGAACAAACTCCCTCACGACGCCAGGACAGCGGAGTCAATCACCACCTTCCGGAGACACCTGAAACCCCACCTCTTTAAGGAATACCTAGGATAGGATAAAGTAATCCTTCTCCCCCCTCCCTCCCCCCTTAAAAGACCTAGATGCACTATTGTAAAGTGGCTGTTCCACTGGATGTCATAAGGTGAAAGCACCAATTTGTAAGTCGCTCTGGATAAGAGCGTCTGCTAAATGACTTAAATGTAAATGTAAATGTAAATACAAATCTTAGAATCAACTATTAAAGACTACTAGAACCCACTGGATTCTCCAATTACCTTGAACGAACTACAAGACAAAATAAAAACCCTCCAATCCAAAAAGGCCTGTGGTATTGATGCAATCCTCAATTAAATGATAAAATATACAGACAACAAATTCCAATTGGTTATACTAAAACTCTTTAACATCATCCTTACCTCTGGCATCTTCCCCAATATTTGGAACCAAGGACTGATCACCCCAATCCACAAAAGTGGAGACAAATTTGACCCCAACAACTACCGTGGGATATGTGTCAACAGCAACCTTGGGAAAATCCTCTGCATTATCATTAACAGCAAACTCGTACATTTCCTCAGTGAAAACAATGTACTGAGCAAATGTCAAATTGGCTTTTTACCAAATTATCATACGATAGACCACGTATTCACCCTGCACACCCTAATGGACAAACAAATATGTTCCGGTCAGCCTCAGAGAACAACATCGACCTATACGCTGACTCGGTGAGTGTGTTTATAAAGAAGTGCATTGGAGATGTTGTACCTACTGTGACTATTAACACCTACCCTAACCAGAAACCGTGGATGTATGGCGGCATTCACGCAAAACTGAAAGCGCTCCACCGCATTTAACCATGGAAAGAGGTCTGGGAATATGATTGAATATAAACAGTGTAGTTATTCCCTCCGCAAGGCAATCAAACAAGCGAAATGACAGTACAGAGACAAGTTGGAGTCGCAATTCAACAGCTCAGGTATGAGATGTGTGTGGCAGGGTCTACAGGAAATCACGGACTACCAGCCACGTCACGGACACCGACGTCATGCTTCCAGACAAACTAAACATCTTCTTTGCCCGCTTTGAGGATAATACAGTGCCACCGTCACGGCCCGCTAACAGGGACTGAGCCCCACCCCCTCTCCTTCTCCGTGGCTGACGTGAGTAAAACATTTAAACGTGTTAACCCTCGCAAGGCTGCTGGCCCAGACTGCATCCCTAGCCGCGTCCTCAGAGCATGCGCAGACCAGCTGGCTGGTGTGTTTACGGACATATTCAATTGCTCCCTATCCCAGTCTATTGTCCCCACATGCTTCCAGATGGCTACCATTGTTCCTGTACCCAAGAAGGTGAAGATAACTGAACTAAATGACAACCGCCCCGTAGCACTCACTTCTGTCATCATGAAGTGCTTTGAGAGAATAGTCAAGGATCATATCACCTACACCTTACCAGCCAAGGTAGACCCACTTCAGTTTGCATACCGCCCCAAGAAGTCCACAGATGACGCAATCACCATCACACTGCACTATCCCATCTGGACAAAAGGAATACCTATGTAAGAATGCTGTTCATTGACTATAGCTCAGCATTCAACACCATAGTACCCTCCAAGCTCATCATCAAACTAGAGGTCCTGGGTCTCAACCCCGCCCTGTGCAATTGGGTCCTGGACTTTCTGACGGGCCGCCCCCAGGTGGTGAAGGTAGGAAACAACATCTCCACTTCGCTGACCCTCAACACTGGGGCCCCACAAGGGTGTGTGCTCAGCCCCCTCATGTACTCCCTGTTCACCCACGACTGCGTGGCCATACACGCCTCCAACTCAATCATCACGTTTGCAGACGATACAACAGTAGTGGGCTTGATTACCAACAACGATGAGACAGCCTACAGGGAGGAGGTGAGGGTACTCGGAGTGTGGTGTCAGGAAAACAACCTCTCACTCAACGTCAACAAAACAAAGGAGATGATCGTGGACTTCAGGAAACAGCAGAGGGAGCACCCCCTTATCTACATTGAAGGGATAGCAGTGGAGAAGGTGGAAAGTTTTAAGTTCCTCCAAACTGAAATTGTCCACCCACACAGACAGTGTGGTGAAGAAGGCGCAACAGCGCCTCTTCAACCTTAGGAGGCTGAGAAATTCGGCTTGTCACCCAAAACCCTGACAAACTTTTACTCATATCACATGTATATACTATATTTTATACCATCTATTGCATCTTACCTATGCCGCTCGGCCATCGCTCATCCATATACTTACATGTACATATTCTCATTCACCCCTTTAGATATGTGTGTATTAGGTAGTTGTTGGGGAATTATTAGATTGCCTGTTAGATATTATTGCACCGTCAGAACTAGAAGCACAAGCATTTCGCTTCACTCGCATTAACATCTGCTAACCATGTGTATGTGACAAATACAATGTGATTTGAATTGATTTCCCATACCGTACCTTTGAAGCGCCCCAAAAACTTCGGAGCACTAGTGGGTGCATGGTATTGTTGTTTCTGGCTCATTGACATAATTTGAGTCATGCCTTGTAAGAGGCTATATTTTTTTGCACCCATTAATGAGAATGCTGTACTTATTTAACTCCTATGTGGTTATAGTGCCCCATCAATTTAAAATGTATAGGAGACAGATTGGAGAGGCAGCAAGTCTTAAACCTTAAATGGTTGAGCATTTTGCCATGTCCTTTTGGTCTGTTTTTCACTGTAGTCGCTGCCAGTTTGGAAGCCTTTGTTATGGCCTCTAGAAGTGCAAGTGATATAAAACACCAAATATTAATTCATATGCCTTAATGTTTGTAAACTTTTTACCTAGCAGCCAACCTGCTTGCAACAATGCCTTGTAATTACAATAAAATACTGTGGAATACAAACCTCTCCCATCAATGGATTTCATTAATTTCGATTACGGTAGCGTTTACTTTTTTTTTTTACAGTATAATAATACAGTACGTTATTGTACTGTGTGTCACTACACAGTACTTGCTTTGATACTGTATTTATATTACAGTAGGTGTGTTTTAATATGTAATATAGAATTTTACTTGCCACGAGATGCCTGTAAGCTACTGTCAAAATCACATAACCCCTTTCTACAATCACTGTATCTCTGAAGTCAATCCTGTCATTGCGCAAATAGACACGTCCACACACTCACACACACAAACAAGCACACACACTATATTGATACAGTCCAATGTTTGAACAAACTCCACAGAGAGATACGACCATCCCCACTGACTGGAACATTTTTAACAGGGCAGACAATTCAATGGAGAATTACGAGAAATATACCGAAAATGGGTTTGACACAGATGAAGCTCCCTTCTATCATAGCCAAGACCAGAAACCAGGTACCATAAACAAATACATTTTTCAAGTATAAAATAATAGGATTTAGATATTAAGTCAATGTGTTAACCTTTTTCTTCAGCGTAATGTGACTGTACATTTTTGTTTTAGTGTGTTTTTGAATTGGCTTTAGAAAAGCTCTTTGAGACAATGTGGTCTTTGACACTGCCCATCTCTAAAAGAGTAACCCTGATCCAGTTTGTGCAAATCATACCTTTTAGTAAGCTGTCTAGAATGTTTCACTGAAGTCGTTCAGTGAAAACATGACTATTTTGTGGACCGTCTATAACTTGTTTATAACCTCGACACTCTGATACTGACGGAAATGATCCCTTTCAGTATCTACATTCACAGTACGAGATGGGCCCAGTTTTCCACATTACCGATTGGTTACAATATGTTTGGGGCCACTTAGTGCTCTTCTACTGGTTGTTGCCATTGTCCTGGGAGTATACTGTGAGTATAACCATGTCCAAAGACAAGACTCAACACTAAGTATAGTAATCTCTCACTCTCGATGTACATGTCAATGCAGCATGCATGTCCTGTTGTTTACATAGAAAAAACGTAAAAGTACTACTTTGTTTACGAAAAGTTTTTTTCTTCTCCCTAGTGATATTGGGTTCCTCTTTGATCCCCACAGGTAATAAAGTCAGTGAGAGTCATCTTCCACTATATCAGAATTTGACACAGATCAGCAGTGAGCTGGAGCACTTCAGAGCAGTCCAGAACAATGTGATTCGTGATAAAGAGGAGGCCCAGAGAAAGTTACACAGAGAGCTCACTAGCCTCCACCAACTAGAGATAGCATTACAGCAACAGACGACCAGCAACGATAACTTTCAGGCTCAGATTAAGAGCCTTCGCAAGGACAAGACGCAGCTGCAGTCCCAAATATCTTCGCTTGGTGAGATAACTTTTTGTAAGACACCCAATTTAGGATTTGATCTACTGACTAGTCAAAAAACAAACATCCAATGTGTCTTTACAGAGGTAAGCTGTGGCCTATGTTTGCCAGGATGGGATCTGCTGAACTCCACATGTTACTACTTTGCCATTTCTGATGCCATTGAGTCTAGAAGCTGGGGAGAGGCCAGAAAACACTGTTTAAGTTATGGAGCTGACCTGGTTGTGTTAGATAGCTGGGAGAAGCAGGTAAGGCATGGACCGGCAGTGCAGATCTTGTTCCTGTAACTGGGAGCGTGATGTTTATTATCATATTTTGTGTGACTCTGAGGGCATTGTATTGGGAAAGTGAGTACTGTTCCAAACTTGGTATTGTTGATCATTTAACCAACCTAGTTCAACAGCTTGTTTGTGCATGACTCTCTCTCATTGTCTGTGTTTGTTTGTGTGTGTGTGTGTGTTTTCTCAGGACTTTATGAGTAATGCGATACAAGCATTAAGATACAATTCAATAGTCAGGTACGACACAGGGTTCTGGATTGGACTGAAGGAAGAAGAGGACACAGAGGGGAGCTGGACATGGCTGGATGGGACTGAACTGACTCAGGGGTAAGCACAAGTCATTGGAATTGGTTTATTCAGTAGCTAGTGTTACCATTGTCTATTACTACTGTCTTATTACCTATTACATAGTCTAAAAATGAACCTTGACCTTTGTTCAAGGTACTGGGCAGATGGAGAGCCGAATGATTATAAGAAAGCCGAGGACTGTGCAGCCATTTACTCCAAAACCCATCCCAGGAAGACTTGGAATGATGCCCCATGTAGATATGCACTGAAATGGATATGTGAAATGAAAGCAAAGGCAGCCCAGGAATTAAAGTTGTAATAATTTGTCTCATGAATGTTGTCATATACAAAGACACTACATGTTAAATGAAAATGTATATAACAAAAGTAAATTAAATTCATATTGGGCAATTATAATACATCTCTGATTGTTTTAGGATCTTTCTGTCACACACACACACACACACACACACACACACACACAAGCAAAGACACACACAAACAAACACTCCTCCCTCCACTCAAACCACCAATGGCTTCACAGTATTCACATGAAGCATTGACATAGGGCAATGACTAAACAAATCATCCACAGGCAGAGAGAATGAGTAAACAGTTGTTTTAGTTCAATATTGGCAGACAGCAGACAGACAAGTCAATGGAGAATTCTGACATATCAGAAGATCTGTTTAAGGGATTCAAGGGAACATATAATGAGCTGATATGTCAGGATGATTTCAGCACAGATGGACATCCTCTCCATAACAGACAAGACCAACAACAAGGTACAGTGACCTTTTTCAGAAAATCAAGAGAATATCTGCTCTCCTATAAAATATCAATCCAGGAGCTTGGTGACAGATTGTAGATTTGAGAATGTAATTCTGAATACAGGTATGTCACAAAAATCCTGTGGATTAACCCAAAGCTTATTGCGGTAATACTTGATAAAATTGTCCCTTGTCCAGTGTCCATATTCATGGTGAGAGATGGGCAGAGTTTTCAATTCTATCGATTGGTTGCAGTGAGTCTGGGCATGCTCAGTGCTCTTCTACTGGTCGTTGACATTGGTCTGGGGGTCCAATGTGAGTAGTGTCCTTTATCATTTCACTCTGCTTTAAATCATTAAATGAATAATTCTGTCCTCTTCCTCTAGTGATGTTAGGTCTCTCTTTGGTCCCCACAGACAGCAAAGTCAGTGAGAAGTACGGTCCACTATATCAGAACTTGACACATATCAGCAGTGAGCTGGAGCAACTCAGAGCCACCCACAGTAACATGATCCATGCCAAAGAGGAGGCCTTGACATTGTTGCAGAAAGAGCTCCAAAAGGTGAACAAAACCAGCGGGCAGCTAGGGAATGCCAAACACACTGGCATGGAGTTACAGAGGCAGGTTGAAAGCCTTCAGGGACAGAAGGTGGAGTTGCAGTCCAGCGTCACTGAATTTGGTGAGACTTTTGGGACTCAGTCTTTTGTATGCTATGCAATATTGTATCTAGAAGAGACATTGATGAATTTATTATTGGTAGATGTTCATAACAAAATAATTGCTTTGATAATATCCCACTCTGGAGATCTGAAACAGCAGTGCATGCTTATATGGAGGCCTTAATTTGTCACGTTACAACAAAAGTCATGTTTCAATGTTTTCCATCTCATTTTATAACAGTGGAAAGCTGTGACCGTTGTTTGCCAGGATGGAAATTGCTCAACTCGTTGTGTTACTACTTTCCCTTGTCGAACTCCATTCCTCTGAAAACATGGGACAGAAGCAGAGATAGCTGCATTAAAAAAGGAGCTGACCTGGCAATAATAAATAGTGAAGAGAAGCAGGTAAGTTATTTGGATATATTCCGTATTTCTCCCGATAGGCGCAGCGGTCTAAGACACTGCATCTCAGTGCAAGACGTGTCACTGCAGTACCTGATTCAAATCCAGGCTGCATCACATCCGGCTGTGATTGGGAGTCCCATAGGGCGGCGCACAATTGGCCCAGCATCGTCTGGGTTTGGCCGGGGTAGGCCATCATTGTAAATAAGAATTTGTTCTTAACTGACTTGCCTAGTTAAATTAAGGTTAAATATATATATTTTTAAATATGGTGTAACTTCCACAATGTGTTAAAGAAAGTATACAGTACATACCAGGTTAGCATAGATTGAGTAGAACATTCTAGCATTCTCATCAGTTCTATGGAATGTCTCTCTAAGTGGAATTATGTTAATGTCCCACTCCATGGAATAAAGCCCTTTACATGGTAAAGGTTTGACACTCTCTCTCTCTCTCTCTCTGTATGTGTGGTGTGTGTGTGTGTGTGTCTGCTCAGGATTTTATCAATAAGGCAATACAAGCATTACGATACAGCTCAGGATCCTGGCACCTAACAGGGTTCTGGATTGGACTGAAGGAGGAAGAGGATGAAGAGGGAACCTGGGCATGGCTTGATGGGACTGAACTGACTCAGGGGTAAGAGCTACACAAGTTATTGGAATTGGTTTGTTTAGTAGCTAGTATTACCATTGACTATTACTACTGTCCTATTACCTATTAATTAATATCAGAGCCATGTAGACTCTGATTAACATAAATGTATCCTATCTGCTGTGGCATGGTATGGAGATAGACAAATTGTATAAAAATGTACCTTGACCTTTGTTCAAGATACTGGGCAGATGGGGAGCCTAACGACGATATGAATAACGAGGACTGTGCAGCCATTTACTCCAAAAACCATCCCGAGGCGAGTTGGGATGCCATGAAGACTTGGAACGATGCCCCATGTAGATATGCACTGAAATGGATATGTGAAATGAAAGCAAAGGCAGCCTAGGAATTAAAGTTGTAATAATTTGTCTCATGAGTGTTGTCATATGCAAAGACACTACATGTTAAATGAAAATGTTTATAACATAAGTAAATTAAATTAAATATTGGGCAATTATAATACATCACTGGCTGTTTGAGGATATTTCTGTCACATACACACACTCCTCCCTCCACTCAAACCACCAATGGCTTCACAGTATTCACATGAAGCATTGACATAGGGCAATGACTAAACAAACCATCCACAGGCAGAGAGAATAAGTAAACAGTTGTTTTAGTTCAATATTGGCAGACAGCAGACAGACAAGTCAATGGAGAATTCTGACATATCAGAAGATCTGTTTAAGGGATTCAAGGGAACATATAATGAGCTGATATGTCAGGATGATTTCAGCACAGATGGACATCCTCTCCATAACAGACAAGACCCAACAACAAGTACCGCAAGGAAAACGTGATCTTTTCGGAAAATCAAGAGACTAACTGCTCTCATTTAAAATATCAATCCAGGAGCTTGGTGACAGATTGTAGATTTGAGAATGTAATTCTGAATACAGGTATGTCACAAAAATCCTGTGGATTAACCCAAATATTATTGCGGTAATACTTGATAAAATTGTCCCTTGTCAGTGTCCATGTTCATGGTGAGAGATGGGCAGAGTTCTCGATTCTACTGATTGGTTGCAGTGAGTCTGGGCATGCTCAGTGCTCTTCTACTGGTCGTTGATATTGGTCTGGGGGTCCAATGTGAGTAGTGTCCTTTATCATTTCACTCTGCTTTAAATAATTAATTGAAAGATCTTCTGTCATCTTCCTCAAGTGATGTTAGGTCTCTCTTTGGTCCCCACAGACAGCAAAGTCAGTGAGAATTACAGTCCACTATATCAGAACTTGACACAGAGCAGCACTGAGCTGGAGCAACTCAGAGCCACCCACAGCAATATGATCCATGCCAAAGAGGAGGTCCTGACAGGTTGCAACTTGGTCTAAGAGAATTTCATACTATTCTGTATGTAAATCTGAGACATCCCATTTAGTTTGATATGTTACATTTCATATGGTATTGTAATGACCTAACTAGATCATAAAGGAACAATTGTCCAGACAGAGGGTTGAGTTTAAGAATTACGGTTCATTAACCCAACCTCACACAGGCTACTGTTTGGCTGTAGCCCACACCAAATAAACAAACGAGACCCCTATAAAACAACCGTGACCTTCTCTTGTGAAGGCCAGACGTACGTAAGAGAGAGAACAATGGCTAAACCTGGTCTTAACTTCCAATGCTCCATCCCCCTGCCCAGCCCCCCTCCACGCCACTCCGCCAACCACCAGGATGCCCGGCATCAGAACATTCCATGCATTCCCGTGATTGGCAGATAGCAAGTTGATTGGCATGGCGGACCCCGCGAACACTGGGTGCTGGTAAGTACAAGACAACTAACTAATAGCTTAACACATAACACACAGCTGTGTGTGCGGGTCGCTACAGTATGTATTATTTTGTGGATGTTCATCGTCCATTTTGCATGATATGTTACAATTTTAAAAAATTACAATGTTATGGATTTTCAAAATGTGCAATATGTTACGAATTTACTAAACGTATGGTACACTGTATGTTACAAATTCTAGCTATGTGGCTAATGGTAGCAACACGCTAGCGTTAGCTAGGCTAGGGTTTAGGGGCTATGGTTAAAGGGTTAAGGTTAGGGTTAGCTAAAAGGGTTAAGGTTAGGGGAAGGGTTAGTTAACATGCTAAGTAGTAGCAATGTTGCTAATTAGAGATTCAAACTTGCAACTTATGGCTTGCTTGATGTTCGCGTTATCCACTCACCTCGATTAACCATCCTCCTTTCGTTTTTGCCGTAAGTAACCATCTGTCTTATGAAACCATGCCTAATTTAACATATCATTCTAAATGGAGTGTCCCGGTTTTAGGTACAGAATACGAAATGCTCTGAGACCGGGTTGCGAGAGCTCCAAAAGGTGAACAAAACCAGCAGGCAGCTAGTGAGTGCCAAACACACTGGCATGGAGTTGCAGAGGCAGGTTGAAAGCCTTCAGGAACAGAAGGTGGCATTGCAGTCCAGCGTCACTGAAGTTGGTGAGACTTTTGGGACTCTTTTGTATGCTATGCAATGTTGTATGTAGAACAGACATTGATGAATGTAAATTCTTAGGAGTCGATTGACTCGTCTGTTTAAGCTGGAGATGTTTTTTTTGTATGGGGTGAGTCTGAATACACCGTATACGCCTAGGTCTGCCTTCCGCACCTGCAATGGAAAATGGCAGATCTACAGCCGTTTGCCAGACCAGGAGACATCCCAAAAATCAGTCTTCTCAAAAAATGACTGTAGCGTCCGAACGATACGGTTTGTCCTACAAACTAATATGACCACACTATGGAAAGCGGACTCTCACGAGGGTCTTCTCCACAAGTGTTGTCTGAAAGTAACCCAGTACTGGTTAAACAAATTCATGAACGTATGGAAGTAGTTTTGTGCCAACAAAAAGAGGGTTTAATGTGTCCCCCAAAAAATATATACAGTATTTCCTGAGCTTTTGTAAATATCTCCTA
This sequence comes from Oncorhynchus nerka, assembly GCF_034236695.1. NCBI lineage: Eukaryota > Metazoa > Chordata > Actinopteri > Salmoniformes > Salmonidae > Oncorhynchus > Oncorhynchus nerka. The sequence goes on from NC_088407.1 coordinate 61,489,465, forward strand.
GATAGGACAGACACTTCAAAACCTTATTCCTTATGATTTATTCTTTGACTTTGTTTTTCCATATATCTACAGGGGTCCTAAAATTCAAAATCAAATAGCTAAATGATCCATGACCATGTCAAAACAATTCCATATGTTAGCTTAGTAGAACCCCCTCCCCCAACATTTCCATCAGTTCTATGCAATGTGTCTATGTGGAATACTGTAAGTGCTCTTCTCTATGGAGAAGGCCCCTTTACATTGTAATGGTTTGAGAGCACTATAAGAGAAAGATTGTCCAAAATTCAGTTACCACTGATTAAATAAGCTTCTTTCCTGCCTTGTTTGCACATAAAAAGGGTGCGCATAAAAAGGGTTCTGGATTGGACTGAAGGAGGAAGAGGATACAGAGGGGACCTGGACATGGCTTGATGGGACTGATCTGACTCAGGGATAAGAGCTGCACAAGTCATTGGACTGGATACAGGTTTAATCATGTATGATATTCTGTGTATAGACCAACATGTTAAGCAGTTAATGGTTTAAATGTTTCCACTGCCTGTGACACTGTACCATTATCATTCAGGATAATACCAGAACGTCTAGAAAGTAACCTTTAACTTGGTTTAAAAAGGTACTGGGAAGACAGAGAGCCCAATGACCACTATGGAATGGAGGACTTTGCGCCATCAAAATAAATCCCATGAAGTTCTGGAATGATGCTACTTGTACAAGTGAAATGCAATCAAGGAAGGCTTATAAATGACTGTAAAATGTCCATTATTTAATTAAGTAAATACATACATTGAAAATAATAGGCATTGGAATCAAATGTAAATTGAAGTTGTACATAGCATAAGATTGTATCTGAAATAAATTGTCATACTGTAAAGTTAAACGCATAGAAATGAATGAGTTCTGTATCTTTGATTATAACGAGTAATCAATCAAAAACAAACAAGACTACAAATTGTTGTCACATCTGCTCCTGCCACGCCCTCTAGTGCTCATCCGGTGTCTCCTTGACTGCTCTCTCCCTCTGTGTGTGATTGTGTGGGCGGAGACAGGTGTGCTGGAGTCAGAGCAGATCCCCACCAGCTGCAACCTGTTTCATAATCAAGACCTCTACAAATACTCAGTCCTGCCGCTTCCTCACTGCCAGATCGTAATCTCTGCTCATTATGCCTGCTCTGACTCTGGTCCGTCTCCAGTCCAACATCTCGTCATCCTGCTACTCTGTCCTGGATTCCCCACTTCACTACTCCCTTGGATTCCCCTCTGGACCTGCTCACCCTGTCTCAACTCCCCTCGCTCCAGCCTCAGCATTTGTTTTCCAATAACCTGCCAGAGCTTCCAATGACCTGCACTCAATCTCCCCATGTTTCAATAAATACCTTGGTTACTTCATCCCAGTCTCCTCATCTGAGTCTGCTCTTGGGTTCCCCTGTTCCACTCCGCATAACAATTGTGACAAGAGGAATGGTAGTACAAAAATACTATAAAAAGATAGCCGTATAAATACATTTCCTATAAATATTTGTTTCTTCCATGTTCATAATTTACTATGTACATTTACTAATCAGTGCTTAAAAGTACCTTACACTATTCTACAAGCCTGTGAACCAACCATTGAAGAGAAAAACAAGCACATAAAACACTTAAATTACAACTAATAAGACCTACATTGGGCTAGGCAGTTGTAAACTACTGTTTTAACAATAATTTATGTGCAGTGAGTTGCCCAAGCCAGATTGCCCTTGGTATCATTTAGCCTGTATAATGTCACCAAGTAACAGTTGTGTCCCTGCAGGAAAAATATTTGTCTGTAGATCGTGAAGATGTCTAACCATTACATGAAGAGGCCAGTCACTGTTGTTTAATAGCAACACTATGACAAGTGAGCTATCGCACAGGCAGACTGGACTTTCAGGTCAGGTGTGTTGGTCAGTAGCTCACAGCACAGCAAAGTGCTGGCGCAGGTGTTTCAAAATCTCTTGGGTATCTACATGCTCAGGGAAGGCATCCTCTGACCTCTGGGCAGCAGTATAGCTACTCTGCAGATCTCCAATCTGGACACAGCAGAAGACAACAGCACATCAATTAATATGATCCCTCATGACTAAAAACAGTCTGTCCTTTTAATTTAAAACAATGCTATGAATGTGCAGGCTGCAAGTCAATAGTTAAATAGATTAAAAGGTGCTGATGAAGTGTCTCGTTACCTTGTCTGACAGAGTGGAGTAGTTAAAGTGTGGTTCATACATGTGAGGGGCGAGTGATGCAGCGGTCTGGAGGAACGCTTTGGACTGTAAGAAAAAGGAGGAAATCAAAAACAACCATTCTGAATTAGACTATATCAAAACAGCATAAACAGTTGACTACTGTAGATGTTCCTAAAGACTTTTTACATAACGTGTTGTACTATATGGAAGATAACCACTGGGTATAATGCCTTAGAAGAGCAAGCCTGGAAGAAGCTTCCACCAGTTGGAAAGAAGGTATGTCATTTATAACAGATTTACTCTCTCAATTCTCTTACCAAAACTAACATTTGATCAATATGATATATTTTAGGATCTAGAAACCCCAGTTCACTGACCTGCTCAATGTGTCCCTTGCGTAGCTCCAGCACCGCCAGGTTATTATAGGCCTCAGCATGGTCGTTGTTGAAGGCCAAGGCCAGTTTAAAACACTGGTATGCCAGAGTCAGTTCTCCTATTCCCTGTGGGGAGAAACATAAGATGCATGTAACATAAACAGAAATGTGAAGAAGTGATAGCATGCGATATGTTCTAAGCACGCAGCCAGAGTTTGGATCCTGTCCAAGAGAAACCAGTTGGCATACAGAAGAGGGTGCTGTAGAGTAACTTCATGCAGTAACAATAACATCTGTGTGTGCTAACGCACCACAGCTACGTGTCCAATGTTGTACCAGACGTCAGCCTGCTCCTCATCGTTGGCCACTAGGGCCAGAGCCCTCTCGAAGGAGGAGAGGGTCATGTCATACTGCTGGGCATAGAAGCAGCACAGTCCAAGGTTGTTGTACAGCTGGCAATTATATACTCCCATCTGCAGCAGCCGTCTACGGGAAGGGAGGGTTAGAGGGAAAAACAACTGTAAAGTCAACGCAACCACACAAGGCAAGTGTATTCACTGACATGATTAACATTCTTTAATATCGCACTGGCATAGCCATAATAATCAGAGTAAAATGAGGGAATTAAAGGGAGTGGTATGTGTGTGTGTGTGTGTGACTAACCTGTAAAAGCGCAGGGCGACCTCAGGCTGGTCCGTGTAGAAGTGATTGCTGCCTATGCAGGCGATAGCCTCAACGTGAGTATTGTCCTGCTTCAGGACATCTTTGTAGTACTCTGTGGCTGAGGTGAAGTTATTCATCTCCTGTGAGAGACGCAGATAACAGATACTATTAAAGACAGATTTTGGACCTCCTGATCAACCTGCATTTGTTCTCTCAATTGACAGTAGAATTATTCAATAGCTACTATAGATGCAAAACAATTAGGCTCCAAATTCAAGGGCAATCAGCTGATCATTTCAGATTACACATCTGACATGCCGATTTCAACCGGTGCTTTCTTAAAGCAAGAGAATGCTTCACAAACAAACAACAAAAAAGGAATCATGTCACGTGCCTCGTGAATGCGAGCAATTCCTGTTAAGAGAGTGACCTCCCCAGGAAAGTGGTCCAGACCTTGCTTGAAGAGGTTCAGTGCAGTTATAGGCTGATCAAGCCGCTGATACACCTGTTTTAGTGGCAAAACAGAACAATAAGTATTTTTATATCATTTGTGACAAATATAGGGTAGTAGATCACTGTAGATCGATGTTCTGCCCGCGGCTATGGAACCCTGACCTGTTCATCGGACGTGCTACCTGTCCCAGACCTGCTGTTTTCAACTCTCTAGAGACAGCAGGAGAGGTACTCTCAATGATCGGCTATGAAAAGCCAACTGACATTTATTCCTGAGGTGCTGACCTGTTGCACCCTCGACAATCACTGTGATTATTATTATTTGACACTGCTGGTCATTTCTGAACATTTGAACATCTTGGCCATGTTCTGTTATAATCTCCACCCGGCACAGCCAGAAGAGGACTGGCCACCCCTCATAGCCTGGTTCCTCTCTAGGTTTCTTCCTAGGTTTTGGCCTTTCTAGGGAGTTTTTTCTTGCCACTGTGCTTCTACACCTGCATTGCTTGCTGTTTGAAGTTTTAGGCTGAGTTTCTGTACAGCACTTTGAGATATCAGCTGATGTAAGAAGGGCTATATAAATACATTTGATAAAAAACAAAAACCTATTTGGACTTATAGAAACAACTCGACGTTGAGTGACGCACCACGTGCTATCTGCTACGGAAAAGCCTCGTGTCATGGTTAATCCATACTGTACACACAGTGGTTTTACACTTGTAGCTATACAGTATTTACAGTGTTAGGGACATTGTAGGTTGTATGTTGTTACCTTGGCCAGATAGAGGTACGTGTCCACCACCTCCTGATGATTGAGAGCAGATCGGAACTGTTTTTCTGATTCCCGGTGTAAACCAAGTCTGTCAATGGAAGCAGTCACAATGTAGTAGAATTGTAGTGGTAGTATAATAACAGTTATGAGATCTAAGTAATTATCTAAAGCTTTACCTGTAGTAGCATTTCCCCAGCTGGACTTTCCACCACCAGTCTTTGAACTGAGCATTCTCAGTGGCCAGAGCAGCCAGGTCTAAAGCCTGTACACAAACAAAAGGTACAAATGGCTTTAGAGTGAAACTTACAAACAAAAGCAACATGGAAAGCCAAAGACACACACTAATATTGAGTGAATTTAACAAGTGACATCAATAGGTGATCCTAGCTTTCATCTTGATTCACCTGGTCAGTCTGTCATGGAAAGAGCAGGTGTTCCTAATGTTTTGTAAACTCAGTGTATATCTGTATTGGTAACTCACATTTTTAACATCATTTTCATGATGGAAGATGTACTCAAATAAGGTCTGGGGGCAGAAAAAAAAAACACAGAAATTGTCATAACATGTATTGAACCCGAATAACCCAAATAAATACAAGTACAATGACAAAAATATTTTTGGAGAGACCATGTTCATTGCCTTACATTCATAAAAATACTCTTACCTTGGATAAATTGGGCTTCTGGGCATATTTAGCTAAGTTGAGTCTAGATAAGTTTATAAATGGTCCCTCAGGATTGGTCAACATGGAGGCTGTTCCCAGCCGGACAAATCTCCCAGACGCACTAGTGACAGGACGGGCAGTGTGTGCCGTGCGAGGGGTCCTGATGGCTTGTTCCATCGTCCCTGGTCTGCCAGACTGGGTACTGGGCCTCACAAACCCTGTGATAGGACGTCCCGATTGGGTCATGGGCCTAGATTCAGGACAAAAAAAGCTCAGTTCTGAATCTGATGCTTTTCAAGGAACATAATGCTCCCCACGACTCAATTTCAGAAACATTGTTACAGTAATTACACAATTTCAGTAGGGGAAATGCTTTGGGATACTTACCTAACACATACAAGATAGTTGTGAACTAAAATGTCACATACCTGATGGCTGGAGTAGGTCCACCTCCATGGCTTGTTCCTGGAAGCCTCAGTGATGTCCCAGGGCCTGAAAGAAAGCCTCATTACAGTACATTCAAAGAGCTGAGAACATTTTGGACAGATTTTACCAGATCAGAATGGTAATATATTTTTGTGATTGAGACAGACTTTGAGATTCAGTAGGCTGTACTGTTTGTATGGTCAAGAGTTTTTCCTGACCAGGAAAAAAAAACTCTTGGCCCTCTGGGACAGTTCAGAGTTCAGACTTACGAGCAACCTGAGCGATGGAGCTCTCATCCAGCAACATCTCAGCGATCCCCTCCTGGTCCACCTCCACCTCATCAATGTACACCATCTCTGTCAGAGCACGGGTCTTCAGACTCCATGCAGCCTGTCAAAGAAGTAACAGGTGTGTTTAGAAGGCATATTTACAGTGATTCAGATTTTTTTTTACAATGTGATGTTACAAGGTATGGAACTCCAGTACAGATGTACTACAGATATTTCATTAATTTAGCTATCCATTCTATTTGTATTTCAACATGCCAGGTTAGAATCAGCATGGCAAGGAAGAGGTTACCTCAGAGATATATGACGAGGAGTCAGGTTCCTTTTAATACAGCAGTGAGTGAAATTATGAGAGAAGAGGTGAATACAGATTTGATGCATACATTATAGAAAACACATTTCAAGAAAAAGGAAGCTAAGAGTAGCTACATTAACTAAAAGTGAGATGAAATTGACAGCGGGGCACTAGCTAAGGTCTAAATTTGCCATACACGATAGCTAGGCTAGCTAGCTAGTTAATAAGTAGTTTTTTCTTGCAACCAATACTACCTAGCTAGCTAGCTAACAATGTGCTAGCAAAACAGCTAGTTAGCCAGCAAGCAAGCAATGGCAGATTTTGAAAGCATGCTATCAACATTAGCTTGCTACTGCTAGTTAAATTGGATTAATGATTGGAGCTGGCTAGCAGAGCTAAAATAACTAGCTAGCTAGCAAGTTCAGTTTATAATTACCTGGTCGTATGGACTGTCCTCCAATATCTTCGAACAAATATTGGAACATGGTTGGAACTTCCGTCTTCTAAAGTAGCTCCATGCAAGAAACAAGGGATCCATAGGTATCTCCATTTTGTCTTAACTGCTTATAGTGCTAAAATTAATGAAGAGGTAGCTAGTTAGCTAGCTAGGTAAATTAGAGCTTAGATATCAACACTAAGCTTGTTGCTTGAGCAGCAAGTGTCCTGTCACTCCCAGCAACGGAGGAGAGGGGAGGGGAGGTACTCTTGTATGTGCACTTGATTAAGCTCGCTCAGCATGCCGGATGGAGGTGTGCACTGGCACTGCTTTTAAGACCATCCCATCCATTATAGTACGAACTCTCCCCACCCGGTGCATTGATTTTTTGAGGTAATTTACGGCGAGAACAAATAGTATTCTCTGAAGTGAAGCATGTTCAATGGTTTTCCTCAAAAACCTTTCGAGACCTTTTTTGTATTCAAGTTTCATTCGCTAAATGATGTGACCTTTATTTCAGCACCCACTGAGTAGACAGCGACTTTATTTAAAGTAGAAGCTGTGAGGATAGGAGGCAAAAGTATCATAATGTGAACCTGAATGCGTGTTTTATATTTTAAAAAATCCAGTTAATGTTTTGAATGTCACTTTCAACAGCATTGATATAGTCTCTGAAACATATAAGTATACCTACTTCCCGTGGGATAGAGCCTTTGCATAGATAGAAAAACTACTGCAGAATGTTGAAGAAATGTGCAATGAGGTAAAATATTAAACGGTGACGCCATATACTTGGATTGACAGCTGTCAAAATCTTCTTGTCATTGACCTCACAACATGGTTAGAACACATTCTTTATGGAAGGAAGTTCATGTCCAATTATAATGATTGCCATTGGTCCGTGAACATCCCTTCAAATGCTAAATAGATATTTGGGGATGTGATTGGACAGATTGTTGATCTATCACCAATGTAGATAACATTTGGGGGAGGTGCTTGTAAGTAAACGCGAAAACTCCATCTTTATAGGATTTGACAAGAGCTTCGACCTGCCTCGACTCTCAAGAGGGGCAGCTAGCCTAAGGCTGAAGTAGAGGTAGATATATGGTTTTCACTATGAAAAGGATGGCATAGTTAACCAATTTAATTAAAGATAAGCATATAATCTCGAAGTAAAACTAGATTCAGTTAGACTATTATGCACATGGCACTCGAATGCCCGCTGTTACCGCTTGTACCGGATACGATGCATTTCCAGTGGAACTAAGGGATACGGGATTGAATGAAATCCGTCTTGGTGAATGAAGAAATATAAAAAAACTCTCGACAAAAAAGAAATACGGACATGGCTGACAGGACCGCTCCGAATTGTCACCTGCGACTAGAGTGGGTTTACGGGTATCGTGGACATCAGTGCCGCAACAACCTGTACTACACAGCGGCCAAGGAAATTGTCTACTTCGTCGCCGGTGTCGGAGTAGTGTACAACACACGGGAACACAAGCAAAAATTTTACTTGGGACACAACGATGACATAATCAGGTAATCCCACTTGCAGAAACTCATTCATCCACAGATATACCGAGATTAAAAATAAAACGCGACGACATGGCCAACAAAAAACACACGAAAATGATCAAGTTTATATTTCTGGCGAGGAGATAATTTGCCTAAGTATCTATTGAATCGAGGTTATGAGTAGTAATATGTGACTAACGTTATACACTTTCAAAGAGTGAAAATGTTATAGTTTATGAAAATATCAGACTGAGTCCTACTTTGTGAGCTAACTAACCTCTTTCAGCACCTACTGGATGGACAGCCACATCATTAAAAGTAGCTTTCGTTTCAGCACCTATTGAGCGACTTTAATCAAAGTAGAGGCTTTGGGGAGGGAGTAATGATTTGAACGTGTTAGTTGTCTTGAAGGATGCAGTTGCTGTATCATATCTCTGATACCGTTGTTTTTTTAGGAGGAAAAGGTGAGACATTTTATCAAAGGATTCTGAGCAGGATTCCAACCTGGTCCCAGAGCATTTCGTATTATTCTGTACGTAAATCTGCAAGACTCCTTTAGTATGATATGATACATATTACAATTTGTATTTTATGTAACAAAAATGTGCAAAATGTACAATATGTTACGAATTTGCTAAATATATGATATGTTACGAATTTACAAAATGTATGCTATGTTACGAATTCTAGCTAGGCTAAGGGTTAGGGTTAAGTTTAGGAGTTAAAAAAGGAGCTAAAAAGCTTAAGGTTAGGGTGAAGGGTTAGCTAACATGCTAAGTAGTTGCAAATGTAACAGTATAGCTTCCGTCCCTCTCCTCGCCCCAACCTGGGCTCCTCTGCACACATCAACCACAGTCACTCACTCAGCATCGTTACCCAACGCGCCACAAAAGCCGCGGCCCTTGCAGAGCAAGGGGAACAACTACTTCTAGGTCTCAGAGCGAGTGATGTCACCGACTGAAACACTCTTAGCGCGCACCACCGCTAACTAGCTAGCCATTTCACATCAGCCACACAAAGTAGATAAAAAGTAGTAAGTAGTTGAAAAGTTATTAATTAGCTAAAATTCTAATGGTGTCCGTGATGAGATTCGAACTCACAACCTTTGGGTTGCGAGATATTCACATTATACAACCACCCATCCACCTGTCATAACCATCTGTCTCATGTAACAATACGAAATGTAACATATCATAGGATGATCTCTGCATGTGTGATTCCCACCATGAAGCATGGAGGAGGAGTTGTGATGGTGTATATATGAAAAATCTCAAATATAAAATATATTTAGATTGAACACTTTTTTGGTTACTACATGATTCCATATGTGTTATTTCATATTTTGGAGGATTTCACTATTATTCTACAATATAAAAAATAAGACAAAACCCATGAATTAGTAGGTGTGTCCAGACTTTTGACTGGTACTGTATCAGAAGCATATGTGTAGTGGAGGTAGTTCAGTGAAGCTCATGCCATGAGTGTTCTTGTCTGAGACCTGAGGACTTGTATTGGCTCTCCATGCTTAGACTTAGCTTGGTGAGCTAATACAGTCTTGTGGTGCGCAGATTACTGTTTCGGGTTACCTCAGAGGTAGGGCTCAGCGGAAGCAGTGCGGAGCAGGCACAGAAGACAGAACTGCAGCTGTTTGGCGGGCAGCTCTCGCTCACGCTGCACGAAGTCATGTGAAAAAGATGCAGCCGCCTCAAATAGCAGTGGGAGGTGCAGTCATCTCCCTCCTCACTGTGCTGTGATTACATTTTTCTATGAAGAAACAGCCACAGAGGAAAGCTCTCTGCAGTGAATGGAGTCTAACTTTCATTTCTTAGAGTCAGTCTATGTTTTATTCAGTCAGAGTCAGACTTTATTCAGTTCTTCAGTTTGTTTTGTCTTGTAACTATGTTTAGATTTGTGTTTTGTGTGCTGGATGAATTCATTCCTCTCCTAATATATCGCCCTGCTGATGTTATTTTGCCCTGTGGCGTTCTCGGTTTGCCAGTTTTCCAGTCTGACTGTCTGACTGACTGAGGAGGGCTAGTTAATGGCCAGGTTAGGAACATGAATGAAAGGCCATTTCATTGGACTGACTAGGACCTGTTCATTCTCACTGAGTCGCGCCCAGCATTGTACTTTGTGGTAGTGTCTTGTCTATCCACTCCACTACAGTGTCATGGCTGTCCACGAGAATCCAATTAGGTCAGATCAGGTTTGCAATGAATAACTTCACTCAGATCCCCTCTCACCCGCAGAGGGGGGGGGGACTGGTGCGGGTTAACAACTCATGCCCTGTTGTAAATCAAGGAGAGAACATTCAGCTCTCCCTCTCCAAGGTTCACCCTAGGACACAAGGAATGCCCTGTTGTAAATCAATGAGAGAACATTCAGCTCTCCCTCTCCAAGGTTCACCCTAGGACACAACTCATGCCCTGTTGTAAATCAAGGAGAGAACATTCAGCTCTCCCTCTCCAAGGTTCACCCTAGGACACAAGGAATGCCCTGTTGTAAATCAAGGAGAGAACATTCAGCTCTCCCTCTCCAAGGTTCACCCTAGGACACAAGGAATGTCCTGTTGTAAATCAAGGAGAGAACATTCAGCTCTCCCTCTCCAAGGTTCACCCTAGGACACAAGGAATGTCCTGTTGTAAATCAAGGAGAGAACATTCAGCTCTCCCTCTCCAAGGTTCACCCTAGGACACAAGGAATGTCCTTTGTTTCATCAGACCTTTTCCCGCTGAAACTCTAACACGTTCAAAAGCGAATACTGGAACAATATTTCTAACGTAGAATGTGGGGAATGGTCAGAGGTGATCTATAGAACACTCATTTCACTTTGTTATTTTGTGATGTCATAAAAAAATGTATAAAGGAAATACTGTAACTTAGAAAGTATACCCATTACATGTATGAAGTGTCCATGAAGTGTCCATCCTTAATTTAAATTTCACCTTTATTTAACCAGGTAGGCTAGCTGAGAACAAGTTCTCATTTGCAACTGCGACCTGGCCAAGATAAAGCATAGCAGTGTGAACAGACAACACAGAGTTACACATGGAGTAAACAATTAACAAGTTGTGCATGAAATATGAAACGTTATGAAAGTGTTTTTGTTAAGAGAGGGATGTGATTTCTGAAGCTATAAGAGATAATTGTTTTACATAAACTTTGCACAGTGACAAGTCACGCCCCTGAGTGAGGTCAAAGAGCGTGTCAGCCTGACGGAACCGCCCCTTTTGAACAAATTGTTTAAAATGATGGGTTAAGAAAAAAAACACATCAGACCAGAGAGACGTAGAGCTGCAGGTTACGTTTAAAGTTGTCTGAACTCTGAATCTCAACACGAGGTTGAAACGATGAACTCACCTCCCGGACAATCACTAGTACGGCTGATTAGCTGTCCTAATTTAAGTGGGACCATTCTACTACTCTGTTCAAACCATCTTATTACGCTACTCTCACTGGGAACCATCAACACGGCTGGCTAGCCTATCTTCAAAGAAGCATCTTCCAGAGCAAATGGATGGAGAATAAACTCTGTAGTTCTGTTCAGGACTACACGACAAATCACCGGATACCATATGACTGCAGAGGAGAACAACAGTAGAAGACTCCCTTTTGGACAATCAAAGGCTTACAAGCATGCCGCAAAAAGGCCCAACCCCGTTTCCAAAGAAGCCCGGTTCCGAGAGAGATACACGGCGAACCAAGGCATTTCACGTAAATACATTCATGATTTCTTACTCCAAGCAGGCAGCGGTTCATGTGCAAGTATAAGATTAATATTTTTATTTTACCTTTATTTAACTAGGCAAGTCAGTTAAGAACAAATTCTTATTTACAATGACAGCCTACCCCGGCCAAACCCAGACGATGCTGGGCCAATTGTACGCCACCCTATGGGACTCCCACTCACAGCCGGATGTGATGCAGCCTGGATTCGAACCAGGTACTGCAGTGGTGCCTCTTGCACTGAAATGCAGTGTCTTAGACCACTGCGTCACTTGGGAGACCACTGCGTCACTATAAGTGAGTAGCTTCTAAATGTACCAATGTTAAGTGTCTCTGTCCCTCTTTCTCACCCTCTCCATGTCTTTTGTAACAAGCAGCCATATTGTATCAGTCCGCTAGGGACCTGTTTCTAATGTATTAAGTGTGTATGTTTATCCTGTGTTCCCATTTAATTAGCTAGTAAATAAATCATTAAACCAATTTGTGTAGTACTGAATCATAAGTAAGACTCGGGTTTTTGCAGATGCAAGGAAGTTGCGACGGTTCAGAATGATGATACAAGGTTATGATTAAAAAGTTGACTGTTTAAAGGTCTTTAACTATGACATCTATGTAGTTTAATTCAGGAGATGGTAACTCTTCAAAGAACTGCTCTCGCAGGGCCCCAGATCCTAATGAGTTAATTGTTCCATAATTAATTTAATCGGTAACAATTAAACCTATTTAGGTAACTAGATAAATAACAGTCTTCAGATTCATGTTAAAGTCAAGTCATGACAACAGTATGTGTTTTCTGTCCTCTAGTCTGCAGTAACTACAGTATGTGTTTTCTGTCCTCTAGTCTACAGTAACTACAGTATGTGTTTTCTGTCCTCTAGTCTACAGTAACTACAGTATAAGTGTTTTCTGTCCTCTAAGTCTACAGTAACTACAGTATGTGCTTTATGTCCTCTAGTCTGCAGTAACTACTATGTGTTTTCTGTCCTCTAGTCTACAGTAACTACAGTATGTGTTTTCTGTCCTCTAGTCTACAGTAACTACAGTATGTGTTTTCTGTCCTCTAGTCTACAGTAACTACAGTATGTGTTTTCTGTCCTCTAGTCTACAGTAACTACAGTATGTGTTTTCTGTCCTCTAGTCTACAGTAACTACGGTATAAGTGTTTTCTGTCCTCTAGTCTACAGTAACTACAGTATGTGTTTTCTGTCCTCTAGTGTACAGTAACTACAGTATAAGTGTTTTCTGTCCTCTAGTCTACAGTAACTACAGTATGTGTTTTCTGTCCTAGTCTACAGTAACTACAGTATGTGTTTTCTGTCCTCTAGTCTACAGTAACTACAGTATGTGTTTTCTGTCCTCTAGTCTACAGTAACTACAGTATAAGTGTTTTCTGTCCTCTAGTCTACAGTAACTACAGTATGTGCTTTCTGTCCTCTAGTCTACAGTAACTACAGTATAAGTGTGTTCTGTCCTCTAATCTACAGTAACTACAGTATAAGTGTGTTCTGTCCTCTAATCTACAGTAACTACAGTATAAGTGTTTTCTGTCCTCTAGTCTACAGTAACTACAGTATGTGTTTTCTGTCCTCTAGTCTACAGTAACTACAGTATGTGCTTTCTGTCCTCTAGTCTACAGTAACTACAGTATAAGTATTTTCTGTCCTCTAGTCTACAGTAACTACAGTATGTGTTTTCTGTCCTCTAGTCTACAGTAACTACAGTATAAGTGTTTTCTGTCTAGTCTACAGTATGTTTTCTGTCTACAGTAACTACAGTATGTGTTTTCTGTCCTCTAGTCTACAGTAACTACAGTATGTGTTTTCTGTCCTCTAGTCTACAGTAACTACAGTATGTTTTGTCTACAGTAACTACAGTATGTTCTGTCTACAGTAACTACAGTATGTTCTGTCTACAGTAACTACAGTATGTGTTTTCTGTCCTCTAGTCTACAGTAACTACAGTATGTTTTGTCTACAGTAACTACAGTATGTTCTGTCTACAGTAACTACAGTATGTTCTGTCTACAGTAACTGCAGTATGTGTTTTCTGTCGGACGATCTGCCCAGACTATCCTCATTGACCCCTCTTTGCGCTAACGTTTTTGACTCATACATATGCTGCTGCTACTGCTTATTATATATCCTGTTGCATAGTCACTTTACCTCTACCCACATGTACATGTCTACCTCAATTACCTCATACGCCTGCACATAGACTAGATACAGGTACCCTCTATATAGCAAAGTTATAGTAATTTTAGAGTTATTCCTCATGTTATTATACAGTGCCTTGCGAAAGTATTCGGCCCCCTTGAACTTTGCGACCTTTTGCCACATTTCAGGCTTCAAACATAAAGATATAAAACTGTATTTTTTTGTGAAGAATCAACAACAAGTGGGACACAATCATGAAGTTGAACGACATTTATTGGATATTTCAAACTTTTTTAACAAATCAAAAACTGAAGAATTGGGCGTGCATAATTATTCAGCCCCTTTACTTTCAGTGCAGCAAACTCTCTCCAGAAGTTCAGTGAGGATCTCTGAATGATCCAATGTTGACCTAAATGACTAATGATGATAAATACAATCCACCTGTGTGTAATCAAGTCTCCGTATAAATGCACCTGCACTGTGATAGTCTCAGAGGTCCGTTAAAAGTGCAGAGAGCATCATGAAGAACAAGGAACACACCAGGCAGGTCCGAGATACTGTTGTGAAGAAGTTTAAAGCCGGATTTGGATACAAAAAGATTTCCCAAGCTTTAAACATCCCAAGGAGCACTGTGCAAGCGATAATATTGAAATGGAAGGAGTATCAGACCACTGCAAATCTACCAAGACCTGGCCGTCCCTCTAAACTTTCAGCTCATACAAGGAGAAGACTGATCAGAGATGCAGCCAAGAGGCCCATGATCACTCTGGATGAACTGCAGAGATCTACAGCTGAGGTGGGAGACTCTGTCCATAGGACAACAATCAGTCGTATATTGCACAAATCTGGCCTTTATGGAAGAGTGGCAAGAAGAAAGCCATTTCTTAAAGATATCCATAAAAAGTGTAGTTTAAAGTTTGCCACAAGCCACCTGGGAGACACACCAAACATGTGGAAGAAGGTGCTCTGGTCAGATGAAACCAAAATTGAACTTTTTGGCAACAATGCAAAACATTATGTTTGGCGTAAAAGCAACACAGCTCATCACCCTGAACTTACCATCCCCACTGTCAAACATGGTGGTGGCAGCATCATGGTTTGGGCCTGCTTTTCTTCAGCAGGGACAGGGAAGATGGTTAAAATTGATGGGAAGATGGATGGAGCCAAATACAGGACCATTCTGGAAGAAAACCTGATGGAGTCTGCAAAAAACCTGAGACTGGGACGGAGATTTGTCTTCCAACAAGACAATGATCCAAAACATAAAGCAAAATCTACAATGGAATGGTTCAAAAATAAACATATCCAGGTGTTAGAATGGCCAAGTCAAAGTCCAGACCTGAATCCAATCGAGAATCTGTGGAAAGAACTGAAAACTGCTGTTCACAAATGCTCTCCATCCAACCTCACTGAGCTTGAGCTGTTTTGCAAGGAGGAATGGGAAAAAAATTCAGTCTCTCGATGTGCAAAACTGATAGAGACATACCCCAAGCGACTTACAGCTGTAATCGCAGCAAAAGGTGGCGCTACAAAGTATTAACTTAAGGGGGCTGAATAATTTTGCACGCCCAATTTTTCAGTTTTTGATTTGTTAAAAAAGTTTGAAATATCCAATAAATGTTGTTCCACTTCATGATTGTGTCCCACTTGTTGTTGATTCTTCACAAAAAAATAGTTTTATATCTTTATGTTTGAAGCCTGAAATGTGGCAAAAGGTCGCAAGTTCAAGGGGGCCGAATACTTTCGCAAGGCACTGTATTTCTTTTATTATTTTTCAAAATGTTACTATGCCTTGTTGGGAAGGGCCTGTAAGAAAGCATTTCACTGTTAGCTTACACATATTGTTTACGAAGCAGGTGTAACGGTTTTCTTTAGGTGAAGTAGAGGCGGACCAAAATGCAGCGTGGTTGTTATTCATTGTACTTTAATAAAGAAACTGTACACTAATAAACTAACAAAACAACAAACGTGCGAAAACCTAAAACAGTCCTATCTGGTGCAAACCACAAGAGACAGGAACAATCACCCACAAACACACAGTGAAACCCAGGCTACCTAAATATGGTTCCCAATCAGAGACAATGACTAACACCTGCCTCTGATTGAGAACCATATCAGGCCAGACATAGAAATAGACAAACAAGACATCCAACATAGAATGCCCACTCAGATCACACCCTGACCAACCAAAACATAGAAACATACAAAGCAAACTATGGTCAGGGTGTGACAGCAGGTGTCAAATAACCTTTGATTTGAAATACATCGTTACAGTTGTTGGTTAGCTCCCTTACCTTGGATGTTCCTCTGTCAGTAACTAAAATGGTTGATACTAAATTACTTAACTTCATATGGAGGAATAAACCTCATTATTTTAGAAAAGCGGTAATATGCAGCACCCAAGGTGAGGGAGGGCTGAATGCTCTGGATTTAAAAAACTCTAATATAATATTTTAGATTAAATGGATTCAAAACAACATGAATTTGTGCCTGAGGCAGATGCGGTGCGACTCGAGTTTCGCCATCAGGTGGAAGACTGTCCTCTCTCTGGTCAGTCTCATCGGAGGAAAGAAAGGAGAGAGCAGATGAGAGGCGGACACTGTGCTGCTCTGTTCCTCCCACTGCTGAGACTAATGCCGTGTTCAGAACAACTGGGAACTCAAACTCCAACTTCAACGCGTTCAAGACAACTGGGAACTCTGAAAAAAACGAGATCAGACTGGGTAAAATGGTTTTGAACGGTCATCCAACTCGGAAACTCGGGCATATTTCTAGAGCTCCGACTTTCCGAACTGAAGTTCACTGACATCATGATTTGATCTCGTTTTTGCAGAGTTCCCAGTTGTCTTGAAAACACCATTACCATCATATGCAGGTACCATCAGTCCAATCAAATAAAACAGCTAATTATTTCAATTTCTGCTCAGCTGTGGCTTGTAAGTGCTACACCAACTGATCTATTTTGTTGTCAAAGCTAATAATGGTCTGAGAAGAACAATATTTTCAGGCCAGTCATATAGCCAATATGCTGTGATTATGTACTAGGCCTCTACGGCACAAACCTCATTCCTACAGAACTATTTTTATTAGGTTAATGTTTTTAAGTCATGATGGCTAACCCTGGAGATGCCTTCAATCTCCACCGAGTTAGGTAAATTTGCTTCTTTTTTTTGTGTGCCTCTCATGTGGAATGATCTCAAACTCTTTCAAGTTGGTGGAGTTGGTTCCTCCAGGGCAATACAGGTGGATGTTCGAGGGCCTTTTTACTGAAGAATGGGTTTGTTTCTATGGGGGATTTTCCGGTGCATGTGATGTGCGTCTCAGAATGGTGAGCACAATCAGTGCTCGGGCGGAGGCCATTGTGTGTGTGACTGGGCCATTGTGGGCTTGAGGGAGGCCTTTGCCTAGTCCTGTGGGTGTCCTTGGGCATACACCTGCATTATGAATGTCTGTATTATTTTTTGTCATTGCTATGGTTACGCCACCAATATAATCAATGCCCTGAAGTATGTGCCAAGAAGGGGAAGAGAAACCAAGTAAAGATGGTCGTAGACAGACTAGAAGTAAGATTAGGAAAAAACAAGTGGCAGAATACCAAAATACGGGCATCATATACATAAAGAGGAGTGACTGGGTATGTTGTGTCAAACTGAAACTGTATATAAAGTGATCTCTTAGTCTGGGACCAACAGTTGTTCCATGGTCCAGCTCGGCTTGTTACTTTGTAATAAAGTCTAGATTGAATTTACAATCTCCGGTGTCTAAGAGATATTTTAATGAGTATTTCCACGACATTTCATATGATTGTGTTTTTCTATTTTTGTGTTTGCCATTCATGTATTGTGTAATTGATTTTTATATATATTAGTGTCATTGTTGATTATTGTCCTCTTGAGTTGAACTCTGATGGTAACTTGTGTCTCTGTGGTAAATTGTATCTGTACAAGGTGAACTTTAAATTAAAATATCAAATCAAATTATATTGTCATATGCACCGAATACTATTGGTATATGTAGGTAGGGGTAAAGTGACTATGCATAGATAATAAACAGTGAGTAGCAGCAGTGTATATGTAGGTAGGGGTAAAGTGACTATGCATAGATAATAAACAGTGAGTAGCAGCAGTGTATATGTAGGTAGGGGTAAAGTGACTATGCATAGATAATAAACAGTGAGTAGCAGCAGTGTACATGTAGGTAGGGGTAAAGTGACTATGCATAGATAATAAACAGTGAGTAGCAGCAGTGTACATGTAGGTAGGGGTAAAGTGACTATGCATAGATAATAAACAGTGAGTAGCAGCAGTGTACATGTAGGTAGGGGTAAAGTGACTATGCATAGATAATAAACAGTGAGTAGCAGCAGTGTACATGTAGGTAGGGGTAAAGTGACTATGCATAGATAATAAACAGTGAGTAGCAGCAGTGTACATGTAGGTAGGGGTAAAGTGACTATGCATAGATAATAAACAGTGAGTAGCAGCAGTGTATATGTAGGTAGGGGTAAAGTGACTATGCATAGATAATAAACAGTGAGTAGCAGCAGTGTACATGTAGGTAGGGGTAAAGTGACTATGCATAGATAATAAACAGTGAGTAGCAGCAGTGTACATGTAGGTAGGGGTAAAGTGACTATGCATAGATAATAAACAGTGAGTAGCAGCAGTGTATATGTAGGTAGGGGTAAAGTGACTATGCATAGATAATAAACAGTGAGTAGCAGCAGTGTACATGTAGGTAGGGGTAAAGTGACTATGCATAGATAATAAACAGTGAGTAGCAGCAGTGTACATGTAGGTAGGGGTAAAGTGACTATGCATAGATAATAAACAGTGAGTAGCAGCAGTGTAAAAACAAAGGGGGGGGTTCAATGTAAATAGTCCGGATGGCCATTTGATTAATTGTTCAGCAGTCTTATGGCTTGGAGGTAGAAGCTGTTATGGAGCCTTTTGGACCTAGACTTGGTGTTCCGGTACCGCTTGCCGTGTGGTAGCAGAGAGAACAGTGTATGACTTGGGTGACTGGGGTCTTTGACAATTTTTTTGGGCCATCCTCAGACACCACCTAGTATATAGGTCCTGGATGGAAGGAAGCTTGGCCCCAGTGATGTACTGGGCCGTATGCACTACCCTCTGTAGCGCCTTGCGGTCGGATGCAGAGCAGTTGCCATACCAGGCGGTGATGCACCCAGTCAGGATGTTCTTGATGGTGCAGCTGTAGAACTTTTTGAGGATCTGGGGACCCATGCCAAATCCTTTCAGTCTCCTGAGGGGAAAAAGGTGTTGTCGTGCCCTCTTCACGACTGTCTTGGTGTGTTTGGACCATGATAGTTTGTTGGTGATGTGGACACCACATCTTATTTACATTGGTCTAATCAAGCACACAGGCCTTTAGATGCTGTGACACCTTGTGGAGATTGGGCGTGGGTGATTAGGTTACTGTGAACTTAGTATCGTTTGATTGGTCAATGGTGGTTGGTTTTACACCTTCAGATATGAAGGTCTGTTGTTCTCTCTCGTATCCTGTCCATGGAGGAAGGTTGTATGATCCATTCTCATTTCCTAGACTTCTTGTTCTCTGGTCTAATAGGCATGTCTTTGTCCATACTTTGTCTTGTAAGTTAACCTTAGGATCTACAGAATATGCCTATAAGTATGCTTTGTTAATGTTAGTATTGCCTTGTAACTTAATCTTCGGGATCGGTGTCCTGTCCAATGTAGGGTTGAGCTAACGTGCAATTAGCATGATTAAGTAAGTAACAAGAACATTTCCCAGGACATAGACCTATCTGATATTGGCAGAAGGCTTAAATTCTTGTTAATCTAACTGCATAGTCCAATTTACAGTAGCTATTACAGTGAAAGAATACCATGCTATTGTTTGAGGAGAGTGCACAGTTTTGAACATGAAAAGTTATTCATTTTGAACAGAAATGCAATGGTTCACTGGATCAGTCTAAAACTTTGCACATACACTGCTGCCATCTTGTGGCCAAAATCTAAATTGCAGCTGGGATGGAATAATACATGATGGCCTTTCTCTTGCATTTCAAAGATGATGGTACAAAAAAAGACAAAATAACGTTTTCTTTGACCAGATCTATTGTGTTATATTCTCCTACATTCCTTTCACTTTTCCACAAACCTCAGAGTGTTTCCTTTCAAATGGTACCAATAATATGCATATCCTTAAAATGGAGTCAGGTATGTGATGTGTACACAGTTGAAGTCGGAAGTTTACATACACCTTAGCCAAATACATTTAAACTCAGTTTTTCACAATTCCTGACATTTAATCCCAGTAAAAATTCCCTGTCTTAGGTTAGACAGGATCACCACTTTATTTTAAGAATGTGAAATGTCAGAATAATGTTAAGATAATGAGATAATTGAGATAGTTGAGATAATTATTTATTTCAGCTTTTATTTCTTTCATCACATTCTTAGTGGGTCAGAAGTTTACATACACTCAATTAGTATTTGGTAGCATTGCCTTTAAATTGTTTAACTTAGGTAAAACGTTTCGGGTAGGCTTCCACAAGCTTCCCACAATAAGTTGGGTGAATTTTGGCCCATTCCTCCTGACAGAGTCAGGTTTGTAGGCCCCCTACTCGCACAGGCTTTTTCAGTTCTGCCCACAAATTGTCTATAGGTTTGAGGTCAGGGCTTTGTGATGAGCACTCCAATACCTTGACTTTGATGTCCTTAAGCCATATTGCCACAACTTTGGAAGTATGCTTGGGGTCATTGTCCATTTAGAAGACCCATTTGCGACCAAGCTTTAACTTCCAGACTGATGTCTTGATGTTGCTTCAATATATCCACATCATTTTCCTACCTGATGATGCAATCTATTTTGTGAAGTGCACCAGTCCCTCCTGCAGCACAGCACCCCCACAACATGATGCTGCCACCCCCGTGCTTCACGGTTGGGATGGGGTTCTTCGGCTTGCAAGCCTCCCCCTTTTCCTCCAAACATATGATGGTCATTATGGCCAAACAGTTCTATTTTTGTTTCATCAGACCAGAGGATATTTCTCCAAGAAGTACGATCTTTGTCCCCATGTGCAGTTGCAAACCGTAGTCTGGCTTTTTTATGGCGGTTTTCGACCAGTGGCTTCTTCCTTGCTGAGCGGCCTTCAGGTTATGTTGATATAGGACTCGTTTTACTGTGGATATAGATACTTTTGTACCTGTTTCCTCCAGCATCTTCACAAGATCCTTTGCTGTTGTTCTGGGATTGATTTGCACTTTTCGCACCAAAGTACGTTCATCTTTAGGAGACAGAATGCGTTTCCTTCCTGAACGGTATGACGGCTGCCTGGTCCCATGGTGTTTATACTTGCGTTCTATTGTTTGTACAGATGAACGTGGTACCTTCAGGCATTTGGAAATTGCTCCCAATGATGAACCAGACTTGTGGAGGTCTACAATTTTTTTTCTGAGGTCTTGGCTGATTTCTTTTGATTTTCCCATGATGTCAAGCAAAGAGGCACTGATTTTGAAGGTACACCTCCAATTGACTCAAATGATGTCAATTAGCCTATCAGAAGCTTCTAAAGCCATGACATAATTTTCTGGAATTTTCCAAGCTGTTTTTAAAAGCACAGTCAACTTAGTGTATGTAAACTTCTGACCCACTGGAATTGTGATACAGCGAATTATAAGTGAAATAATGTGTCTGTAAACAATTGTGGTAAAAATTACTTGTCATGCACAAAGTAGATGTCCAAACTGACTTGCCAAAACTATAGTTTGTTAACAAGAAATTTGTGGAGTGGTTGAAAAACTAGTTTTAATGACTCCAACCTAAGTGTATTTAAACTTCCGACATCAACTGTATATAATCTGAATATATGTTGAATATTACCCTATTACATCATCATGACCCCCAGCTTAAATGAAGTTTAAAAAAAAATGACCACTGTTACTTGTTTTCTTTCTGTCTGTCTTGCTGTAATTCTTCCTCTCTTTCTCTCTACGTTCCTATTCGTTCCTACTCTCTGTGCTCTGTGTGGCCATGTCCATATGTAAACCATGTGCACCTGGATTCACTAGTTTCTCATGTAACGCCAAATCTGTGTTGATTCGTGACCTTCTTTATTCTAATAGTATCAATGAGAGGGTGCAGCAGGACTGCTTGCGTCTGTCTGAGGATGTGTAGTATTTATAGCCTTTCTAAGCAACCTACTCACTCTCGCTTTGCCTCATTTCTCTGTTTCACCAACCCAGCGATCTATTTCAACTCTTCTGGAATCCCTGATCTTATTAGCAGGACTTTGCGTGAGGCTGTTCCCTCTTTTGACGCAAGAGTTCGCTTGAAAGCAGGAATGTCTGACACATCTGTCTAACACTTCTCTCTGACTTCAGATGGGTTGTCCTTGTTATTGATATGATGAGATGCAGATTTTAAGTATGCTCACACAGTGACAGTTGATCCAGCCACACTCGATTTCGTGCACTCTGACACATTTGCTTGCTGTGCTCTTTTAAGATGAGGTCCCTAGTCTTCATTGGTAATGAATGTGCACTGTGTTGTATCTAGGTTATAGAGATGTAGTTGTGCAGTAGAAATGTAATGTGTCATCCTTTATTAGGGTTGGTGTGCTATATATATATATATATATATACACACACAAAAACAACACATTTATTAGAGTTGGTGTGCTATATATATATATATATATATACACACACAAAAACAACACATTTATTAGAGTTGGTGTGCTATATCCCCTGTTTGCTTGGATGTGTGGTGTGTGTGTGTGTGTGTGTGTGTGTGTGTGTGTGTGTGTGTGTGTGTGTGTGTGTGTGTGTGTGTGTGTATGTATATATATATATACACACACACACACAAAAAACACACATCCAAGCAAACAGGGGACCATGACACATCTCCTGACGTTCCGGGGACGTCTTATTGATACCTTTTGTTTGCAGGGCATAGTGTGTGTGTAACATGTGGTGAACCTATGCTCGGTCAAACACGGCATGAACATGTTGTCAGTGTGAAGTCATGCATGCGGTTTAGCTTATTACTGTGACGATAATAGCTGGGGATAAGCCTTTTGCTCATGGTTTTCCAGCACACATTCGTCAGCTTGGCTATTCATTTCTGCATCCTGGTTGGCGCACGCCTGTTCAAAATCCCAATGAGTACACTAGTACTACAGTCATCCATTCATTCATTATCCAAAGCTGCTTATCTTGGTTAGTGCTGCTACAAAGCTCAAATATGGTCTTGGTTCCAGATAATAGCATAACAAACTGTGATCTCAATTAATAGGAAAAACTCAATTTTGCCACTTTTGTATTTATAGGTTGGAGCTGCCTCGCCACAGACAGACAGGTGCAGTACATTGGCTGTGTTTACACAGGCAGCCAAAATCTGATATTTTTTCTACTAATTGGTCTGTTGACCAATCACATCCGATCTTTTCACAGCAGATCTTTTTCAGTGCTGATCTAATTGGTCAAAAGACCAATTAGGGGAACAAATATTAGAATTGGGCTTCCTATGTAAACACAGCCATGGTGTAATATTGGCGGACAGATTAAACAAGCTTTCTAAAAGCCAAGGAAGATAAATACTTTTAAAAATGTGCTAATCTTATACTTCCTTATAATCCTGAACAAGAGCAGACAAGGTGACTGCTGCATTAGTGTGGATCAAAACTGACTTGGAAGCTAGCCATGTTGTGACAAGTGGTGTGTCTGTGAGTGAGTGTGTGTGTGTATGTTTGGCTGTGAAACGTCATAATATCCCTTTTTAATAGACCTTTAACATGCATTTTCTACTCTATCAATCAAGAGACAAATATGTTTGTATTTGATTTTTTTGTTGTTGAGTGAAGTCATTACAAATGTAGGGACTTGGATTCAAGAAAGATAGGCTGATGTAGTTGCCGATTTTGAGTGCATAATTTGTTCCTTTATTAGCCATGTCAATATAATTGAGCTGCAACAATTCTTGTTTGAGAGGAATCAATTAAGATTTATACAATTAAGCAGACTTACTGTGAAACGAAATAAACACACACGCATGCAAGCAGGCACACCGGGCTTCAGTGAAACCCTTTTTCCTAATGACTCCATTGATCGAACCCTTTAGTTAAATGGTTCCATGGCTTTGCCCTGAATGACGTTTCTCCTGCCATGGCTCTGTCACCATGATGATGGGCCATAATCCATGCCAAGTCCCTGAGCCACTGTCCCTGTCCCTGTGCTTTACATTGCTTCATCTGAACATGCCCTATTCACTTCCTCTTCCCAACAGTACAGATGTACGATCTTAATTTGATCAACAGGAAATGTGAATTATTATGTGGATTATAATTAATGGAAATTCTTGTAGGGGTTTAGTTTTTTCCCTTTTTGGGAAAGCAGGAAAATTCTTAGCAACAAAATGAAGATCCTACATCTGTATAGCAGTGGCATCCAGCACCACCCTCCATGACTGCAGAGTTATCCAGCCCAACACGCCTGCCTGCCAGGACTCCGAGTGCTCTTGGCAGGTGGAAGCCAGCCACATCAAACAGCCGTTTATCAAACCAGAGCACTGCAGCACCCCCCCAGCCCAGAGATTTCCCAATCTCATTAGCTGATAGAAATGTAATAGAGGCAGTGACGTTATTGTGACGGAAGGACTGGGAGGAGTGTTGCTATTTTACTGTCTGTAGTTGTTTGTCACATTATGTCAGTACAGGAAAAGGAAAACTCCAAGAGAGAGGTTTGACTTGACATCGAGTAAAGAAAAAAACTGACTCTACGAGTCAAGAGATGTACTATCTTTATAAACTAGTAGAGCGGCCCTAGTAGAGCGGCCCTAGTAGAGCGGCTGAGTCTTGATTGATGTGGTGTGCCCCAGCTTAGCCCTGCCTTCACAGGCTTGAGTTGGGAGGAGGAGAGGTTAATGCCCTTGTCTCAACCCTCACTGTCACTGTTAATGAAAAAGTAAACGGGTTCCCCATCTCTCCACACACTCTCCAGCTGCTCTGACGAGAACACAGACCACTGCTTGGAATTTCCTTAATAAGGATGTTTCTCTACCCTCGGATTTAGAAAGGAAAGTCCCCTGTCCCTGCAGCTGCCATTCTCTGAGTCTGTTGTGTACAAAGACAGTGAAATTCATAGTGCTATTTGGCAAGAGTAATGCAACCTCTCTGCAGGAAATGTAGAGTTTATTCTGAGTCACACTCAAATGGTTTTTGTCTGTTTCTGACCTGCACAGAGTTTGTACTCAGCAATGCAAAGTGCAATGTTTATACAAAGGTTCATTGATCCGATGTCCTTCTCGTTGTTTCATCTGTGTACTGAATAAAGCTGCTGAATGTATGCTATTGGTAATCAGTGTGCTCTTGACCTGATAACTATTACACTGCTTACAAAAGCATTTTCATCTCCTCTATCCCAAGGAGCACCAATCATATTCTCTTCCTCTGACTACTATTTTTAGCTGCTTGGATATGATTATGTAATTCATACAAGAGGTGATGACAAGTTGGAGGGGGGAGGGGAGATGACAGGGAGGGCGAGGGGTGAGATAAAGAGTAAACCTCTCTCGTGAGTGAGTGAAGGCGACGTGGAGATGTGGTGCGATAGCCCTGTTCTTCAAGCCTATTAGCCCATCTCAGACTTACAGATAGATGTATGATCTTAATTTGAACTACACTGAGTGTACAAAACATTAGGAACACCTTCCTAATATTGAGTTTACAACCCTTCAGCCCTCAGAAAAGCCTCAATTCGTCGGGGCATGGACTCTACAAGGTGTCGAAAGTGTTCAACAGGGATGCTAGCCCATATTGACTTCAATGCTACCCACAGTTGTGTCAAGTTGGCTGGATGTCTTTTGGATGGTGGACCATTTTTGATACATACTGGAAACAGTTGAGCATGAAAAGCCCAGCAGCATTGCAGTTCTTGACACACTCAAACTGGTGCGCCTGACATCTACTATCATATCCCAACGTGCAATACTGTCAATATCACCATGTGTTAGTGTGGGTTTTCAGTGAATTTATGTAAATCACAAAGCTCATCTGTATTTCCTGCGGTGCAGGAAAATTCTCAGCAACAAAAAAAGAGTGATCAGATTAAGATCCTACATCTGTATCGCTAACAAAGCACCACGGCTGAATAGAGGAATTACACCACCAGGCTAAAAAGCGATTTCCAGAGCTGTGACAGAGGGAGCAGAATATTTCTGAAGCGCATTTCAAATGCAAATTGAGTGTCACAATCAAATATGAAAAACTCCTGACCCCGAGAAGGCTGGTTTCCCAGAGAAACCCCCCAGCATGCTGATGCATGTTGATCTCTGGCCTGCTCTCTGAATACACAGACACAGGATTAGAAGTTGTGGAGGGCAGTTGGCAAAACAGGTGCCCTGATTATAATGGTGGGAGCTCCGTCACATTATGAAATATATAACAGGCCAACGCAGGGGAAGAATTGCCCTGTGAATCATTCAGACGTACCTGGAAGTTGACTGGCAGCTGCTGTAAGGGGGATGCTACATGCATCAGACTGCAGGCTGTTGCTCAGATGTAGAGCGTTCCCCGGTGGAAGAGGGGGAGAGCAGGGGGGAGCAAAGAGTGGCTGCTTTTGATGCCTACAGTATCTGTGCTTGGGAGCCCCAGATGATGTTGTAAAGGGGGCAAAGGGCAGAGCTTAGAGGATGAGAAATCCTGAATTTGGGTAGGCTATTTCCTGCCGTGCCCTGTGTGAGTGTATAATATCGAAAGGAGGGCTAAAGCTACCATTCTGACTCACCATGTTCCTGCCTTGGCCTATCACAGATCCAACATGGCAACTCAGGCTAATAGCTTCCACTCTCTGATAATGCAAGGCCTTCCTCTGCTCTGTCTTTTTTTCGTTCTATTTTTACCCAGGCTATCTGAGGGGGATAATCACTGATCATTAGGCCTATAGACTGTGAATCGTCTCACTGGTCTCTTTTTGGAGGGTGCAGCTGGGTTCTCTGAGTTCTCTCTTTCTCTTCCCCACTCTCTGTCACTCTGCTTTTTTCTTTCTCTGACTGTATCTCTCTCTCGCTCTCCTTACAGTTTAGCTCTGCATCCGGAGCGTGTGCTGGTAGCTACGGGACAGGTGGGCAAGGAGCCTTACATCTGTGTGTGGGATTCCTACACCGTACAGACCGTGTCCATCCTCAAGGACACTCACACACACGGCATCGCCTGCCTAGCCTTCGACCTCGATGGACAGGTACAGTTCTGGGAAAGGGGATACCAAGTCAGTTGCACAACTGAATGCATCCAACCGAAATGTGCCTTCCGCATATATGCGTAGCCATGCTGTGTGCTCATACAAAAACAGTGACACATATGGCTACTCATGAATCAGTATTGACAGAGTGAATTCTATGTCAAATGTGGATTTTTCAAAGAGAATGTAGGATCCAATATTGAGCTGCAGTGGTCACTGTAAACCTTCCACATCCCACCGATCCCTCCTGTTGTATAAACTATTTTTACTGTGCTTTGCTAGATTTCCATTTTATTGTACCACATCAAGTGACAGATAACGTGAAAACCCTTCAGACAGTTGTAGATGAACAGGAATAGTTCAGTAAGAGATGAATCTAACAGCTACATGACTGTTGTCTCCTCTGCTATGGGATGGCAGTCGCGATCCCACTCGGCACGCCTGCTGGCTTGTGTTTCTTAATGACACATCTGGGATTAGACCAGCGGTATTAGCAGGACAGCTATACAGAGGGAGAGACTGAGAGAGCGAGAGCGTGAGAGAGAGGTTTAACTTTAAGAGTCGGCTGGAATCTTTTTCATCCACTGACTCAGAGTTTGACAGGATGTTGTGAAGTTACGGTGAGCCAACCGAACAGTAAAGGGCCCTGAGCTTTGACGACTGTACTACAGTAGTTACTTATGGGCTTGTTTCCTTTGTGCAAACTCTTGCTATAATATTGCAGAGCTTCATGCACATGTTCCCCAATTTATAAATGACTAAAGGTCTTTTGGGGAGTGTTCTGAGACAGTTGAAGACCTTCACAACACCTACATATTGTAATATGAAACTAAAGGGGTGGCAGGTAGGCTAGCCGTTAGAGCATTAGGCCAGTAACTGAAAGGTTTGAATCACCGAGCTGACAAGGTGAAACATATGTCGATGTGCCCTTGAACAGGACACTTAACCCTAATTGCTTCAGGGTCACCATTGATAATGGCAGACCCTGGCCGTGACCCAACTCTCCGAGGCTGTCTCAGGGAGAGTGGGAAATGGAAAAAAAACACATCTCCAATTCTCACATGCGTATTAATGTGTGAAATAGGACAAATATAAGCACCAAATTATTAAATATTACTGTTCATGTCCATTTACTTAGTTTTAAAGTGTAAGTCCCCCTCGAGTCCATTGCATTTTAATGAAGGTTACTTATGTAACTGTAATTGTTCCCTCTTTATTACCATTATGCTGTAAATATGCATTAGGCATTATAACAGTCTCATATGCAGTGGGGAGAACAAGTATTTGATACACTGCCGATTTTGCAGCTTTTCCTACTTACAAAGCATGTAGAGGTCTGTAATTTGTATCATAGGTACACCTCAACTGTGAGAGACGGAATCTAAAATCCAGAAAATCACATTGTATGATTTTTAAGTAATTAATTTGCATTTTATTGCATGACATAAGTGTTTGATCACCTACCAACCAATAAGAATTCCGGCTCTCACAGACCTGTTAGTTTTTCTTAAAGATCCCTCCTGTTCTCCACTCATTACCTGTATTAACTGCACCTGTTTGAACTCGTTACCTGTATAAAAGACACCTGTCCACACACTCAATCAAACAGACTCCAACCTCTCCACAATGGCCAAGACCAGGGAGCTGTGTAAGGACATCAGGGATAAAATTGTAGACCTGCACAAGGCTGGGATGGGCTACAGGACAATAGGCACGCAGCTTGGTGAGAAGTCAACAACTGTTGGTGCAATTATTAGAAAATGGAAGAAGTTCAAGATGACGGTCAATCACCCTCAGTCTGGGGCTCCATGCAGATCTCACCTCGTGGGGCATCAATGATCATGAGGAAGGTGAGGGATCAGCCCAGAACTACATGGCAGGACCTGGTCAATGACCTGAAGAGAGCTGGGACCACAGTCTCAAAGAAAACCATTAGTAACACACTACGCCGTCATGGATTAAAATCCTGCAGCGCACGCAAGGTCCCCCTGCCCAAGCCAGCGCGTGTCCAGGCCCGTCTGAAGTTTGCCAATGACCATCTGGATGATCCAGAGGAGGAATGGGAGAAGGTCATGTGGTCTGATGAGACAAAAATAGAGCTTTTTGGTCTAAACTCCACTTGCCGTGTTTGGAGGAAGAAGAAGGATGAGTACAACCCCAAGAACACCATACCAACTGTGAAGCATGGAGGTGGAAACATCATTCTTTGGGGATGCTTTTCTGCGAAGGAGACAGGACGACTGCACCGTATTGAGGGGAGGATGGATGGGGACATGTATCGTGAGATCTTGGCCAACAACCTCCTTCCCTCGGTAAGAGCATTGAAGATGGTTCGTGGCTGGGTCTTCCAGCATGACAACGACCCGAAACACACAGCCAGGGCAACTAAGGAGTGGCTCCGTAAGAAGCATCTCAAGGTCCTGGAGTGGCCTAGCCAGTCTCCAGACCTGAACCCAAAAGAAAATCTTTGGAAGGAGCTGAAAGTCCGTATTGCCCAGCGACAGCCACGAAACGTGAAGGATCTGGAGAAGGTCTGTTTGGAGGAGTGGGCCGAAATCCCTGCTGCAGTGTGTGCAAACCTGGTCAAGAACTACAGGAAACATATGATCTCTGTAATTGCAAACAAAGGTTTCTGTACCAAATATTAAGTTCTGCTTTTCTGATGTATCAAATACTTATGTCATGCAATAAAATGCTAATTAATTACTTAAAAATCATACAATGTGATTTTCTGGATTTTTGTTTTAGATTCCGTCTCTCACTGTTGAAGTGTACCTATGATAAAAAATTACAGACCTCTACATGCTTTGTAAGTAGGAAAACCTGCAAAATTGGCAGTGTATCAAATACTTGTTCTCCCCACTGTATATCCTTCCACTGAAATGTTATCATCTTTGCCAACTCTCCACAGAGTAATACTTAGGGCTTATGGACAGTCAGGGTTTATGTACAGTCATTTGTTGTCTAGTGTTTGCTGGAGTTCTCATATTTCAAAAATCTATATGTCATGGCTCAAGGACTCATTTTTATCTCTGTGAGTTTCCCACAGGGCCCCTCAGTGGTTCTACCACCGCTGTTTACAGAGCTAGACCATGGAAATGACCTCATACATTTTCCTGGTTGGATAGAGTCATCTAGGGATTGAGATAGGATGTGACAGTTGTAAAACCATAACCGGCTCTGGCTCGGAATGCTTCTGTGTTCACTGGGTCTCCTGATCTCTTTCTGTCGTCTACTGATCTGGTCATGTCTATGTTCAAGTCAACTTTGTGTGGATGAATTCTGTGTTATGTTGCCCCTTCCAGAAAAAGAAATAGAGCAACCATGTCTAATTGATTTAATGTTTTATCCAAGACATTTGACATATTTATTGGCTAAACAATATTGCTCTAACTCTGTATAGTAGTCTTAATATCCACATAGGGCTCTTAATTGCAACCAGTTGGTCACATATGCCACTAAATATCTTTGCTGTGCATCCTGGAATGTTGATTTGGTTGCACCAGTGTAGTCTGTTTGCCAGTCTTTTTATGCCACTCCTTGTACTCTGTGTCATATGCCATGTGCCATAAAAGGAGTGAAATGTTGGCTTCGAAGACTTGCAACCAGACTAGCACCAGTATGCGCAGAAAACAATTCACCCAGATGATAATAGCAACGTTCCCAATGAAAACTACAGTCTTAGAAAAAAAGGTGTTTATGTAGAACCTAAAAGGGTTCTTCAGCTGTCCACATGGAAGAACCCTTTGAAGAACCCTTTTTGGTTCCAGGTAGAACCCTATTGGGTCCCATGTGGAACCCTTTCCCCAGAGGGTATTTTATGGATAAGAGATTGTATGTAGGTTGTATGTTTCTGAATGATGCATCTTCCTGCCTTGTTGACCAATATTACAGAACGCCGCAGATTACGGTTCGATTTGAGCAGGGAGCGCCTCCCTCACCGGTTTCGGCGGGTCATAGCTCGGTGCAACCCGACCCGGCTTAATCGAATCCCCTCAATGGCAGAAGTTAGAGCCCTATATCCACATGCGTAAACCTTCTGAATCATTTCAGTACATTTCTTCATGTAGACTTTTCGACCCAGATCATCTCTGCATTCTATGCTGAATGAATACCCCCAGTTCCACAATGTTTCATCGTGGGGTGGAGCTTTACCCTTCTTTCTTCTCAAACACAGTTAAAGTAGTTCTCCTCCCCTCCCATGGATTCTCTCCATGCCCAGACATGAATTCAATGGCAGATGGAAGTGGCCTCTCACCACCACACACAGCAACGTGCAGCAGAGTAGAGCTGGATTTCCATAAGCATCCCCTCTCCTGGTGTTGCCTACTCACTAGGCTATAGGAGCCCCTTCCAGCAGACTCATACAGATAGGCTCCCAGCCAGAGACAGAGGCATGAAAACGGGTGTTTTTACTGTTTTCAGCCAATGTTCTCTTTTATTTAATTGTAGTCATCATTCTGTTTTCATAAAATGCTGTTTCCTTTGCAGTGTTTGGTCTCGGTGGGTCTGGACTCCAAAAACACGATCTGTGTGTGGGACTGGAGGAGGGGCAAGGTGCTGGCAGCGGCTCCTGGCCACACTGACAGGGTAACTATACAACACCATCCTCCCCTCTCTGTCCCAGGCACCAGGCCTAGATCAATCTCTTCAATTACTGTAGTTAGAAATGCAGCCAGGAAGGAGCAGGAAGGAGCGGCAGCCCAAAGGAGACGCACATGAACAAGTTAGGCCTGATTGACCGTTAGCATTCCAGACTCTGTCTGAAGAGACGCTAAGCTAATGGAGTAGAATTTTAAAAAGATATGTATGCTGCTGTGTTATTTTTTTACTCAACCAACATACACACAAAGACTCACACAGACAAAGGCATACACACACTGCCACACCTTAAGTTTTTGTGTGAAGCCTTGTACAATGACTTTAATTGAAGATGACATCAAAAGTGTCGTAAACTAATTTGTTGCACGGTATGTTATGCATTTAATTGTACATAGTTAAACTTACCATGTGATCTTTCCCACAGATATTTGACATATCATGGGACTTGTACCAGCCAAGCAAGCTTGTTAGCTGTGGTGTCAAACATATCAAGGTACTGTTTAAATCAAGGTCATACCTTACAAAACTGGCTTACTCAAGGCCCTCAGCTGTCAAGGTGTGTTTGGATCTAGAATTGGTTGGATATTTAGCACACACAGATACACTATGTATAGGAAAGTATGTGGACACCCCTTCAAATGAGTGGATTCGGCTATTTCAGCCACACCCGTTGCTATGACAGGTGTATAAAATTGAGCACACTGCCATGCAATCTCCATAGACAAACATTGACTGTAGATTGGCCTTAATGAAGAGCTCAGTAACTTTCAACGTGGCACTGTCATAGGATGCCACCTTTTCAACAAGTTAGTTAATCAAATTTCTGCCCTGTTAGAGCTACCCTGGTCAACTGTAAGTGCTGTTATTGTGAAGTGGAAATGTAGCAGGCCTAAGATCCATGCGTTTCCATGGACAAGCAGCCGCACACAAGCCTAAGATCACCATGCACAATGCCAAGCGTCGGCCTGAGAGGTATCGTCGGCTGGAGAGGTAAAGCTCGCCGCCATTGGACTCTGGAGCAGTAGAAACACGTTCTCTCGAGTGATAAATCACGCTTCACCATCTAGCAGTCTGACGGACAAATCTGTGTTTGCCGGATTCCAGGAGAACGCTACCTGCCCCAATGCGTAGTGCCAACTGTAATGTTTGGTGGATGAGGAATAATTGTCTGGGACTGTTTTTCATGGTTCGGGCTAGGCCCCTTAGTTCCAGTGAAGGGAAATCTTAACGCTACAGCATACAATGACATTCTAGACGATTCTATGCTTCCTTCTTTGTGGCAACAGTTTGGGGAATACCCCTATCCCGTTTTAGCATAACAATGCCTCCCTGCACAAAGCGAGGTCCATACAGAAATGGTTTGTCGAGATTGGTTTGGAAGAACTTGACTGGCCTGCACAGAGTCTTGACCTCAACCCCATCGAACACATTTGGGATGGATTGGAACGCCGACTGTGAGCCAGGCCTATCGCCCAACATCAGTGCCTGACCTCACTAATGCTCTTGGCTGAATGGAAGCAAGCCCCCGCAGGAATGTTCCAACATCTAGTGGAAAGCCTTCCCAGAAGAGTGGCGGCTGTTATGGCAGCAAAGGGGGGACCAACTCCATATTAATGTCCATGATTTTGGAATGAGATGTTTTCGACGAGTGGGTGTCCACATACTTTTGGTCGTGTATGTTGTACATAACCAGTCTGATTATCAGAAGGTATGATGTCTTACTAGCATAATGTTTTCAAAAAGTTCGGCAAAGAATTGAACGGTAATGCTCTCCTTTTCTCTCTATCTTCTTTGCTGTATCATGATCATATCAAAGCCCTAAGTGATATATGCAAATGACTTTTATTCTGGAGTTTGACTATTAATCCATAATGTAAGTAGGACAGGCAATGACTCATAGAATTCTCTCTTTTCAAGTTCATCTCTATTAATGTGGACTGCAGAGGAGGAACAATTTCTTATTTTTAAAGGAGAATTCAGCCGTGGCTGTATGGACATGTTTCCCTTTCAGTTCTTCACATTCAACTTTACATTTCTCTATACAAACTACTGTCTTCAATGAAGCACTCATTTCTCTGCAAACACCTTGTATTAGATTCACGGTGTTCCCCTTGAATGGTCATTAAACACTATTCCCCAGATGAAATTTAGGCCAAATTGTTGTCTTGAGATAGGTATCATATCACAGGGAACTTCTGCGTTCATAAAATAGTTTTCATTTAGTTCAGTGTGCTTCTGTGTTCCATTGTGTGTTCACCATTGGGATAGGAATTGATCTACCTTATCTGTAATATGGAGGTGCTATCCTCTTTGACATATGTTTAGTATTTCTTATGAGACGTGGATCTCAATGATGACTCTCCATCCTCTTTGCCTGGTGTCTCCCCCACCCCCATCCCTCATGATTATACCTCTACTCTCCCACAACCCCACGCACGGACCCCAGTGCAGCAAACCAATCCCCTCCTCTCTCTCTCTCGCGTGCGCGCCCGTGCTCTTTCTCTCCCTTCCCCTTCCCCCTCTCACTCTTTTTCCCTTTCCATGTCTCTCTCTCTCTCTCTCTCTTTGTCTTTCTCTCCCTCTCTTTCTATCTCATGATGCCAAGGCAATCCAGCAATCGTCCCACATAATTCCCGAGCCTTTACCCTGCGGACCGTGTGACATCTGCTCCCCAGCCCTGTGCTCACTCAGCGATTATAGCACTCAATGCATCCAGCAGATTTAGCCCCAATAATCCCCTCACCATAGTCCCAGAAAAACACAGTCTCTGGGACTGTCTGCTGCCCCCACTTCAACACAAAAGACAAGAGGGAAGCAAGAGGATCCACCATTAGCTAAAATCCTTTTGTGATCAAAAGGTCATTTGATTTGGCTTTGACTGTGACATTTGCTTAGCAGCCCTGTGCCTGGGACTTGCAGACACGCACACGTCTGGCTGTTAGATGATTAGTTGTCCCCCACGATGAAGTCTGGGAGGGGACTGTGGATCTGTCTCCGTCCGTTGGTACATTAGTACATTCGTACTTTAGTCACAGACAACACTGGCCCAATTTTGACAAAACTTGGGTGAATGATGCTTCTTGCTGTAGAGATCCGGCATTTACACAATTATACTGATTGGCCAGAAGGTGGCAATATAACAAGATATTTAAAATATCTTAAAAAATCACGCTCCTCACCCCATTTGACCTAAAGTAATTTGGTACGTAGGTCCCTCTCCTCACAAGGAACACATTTCCCTCAGGGATCCCTCAGGTCCACCATGATTGACTTTCTGCTATTCAGAATTTTGTGAATTTTTCTGGCACAAATCTTGATATGTGGCATCTGAACAAAGGTCTCTCAAGGCAATATTTTCCAGACGAGTACCTAAAACGCTATTGACCAATAAACATTCATGTGGGTGTGGTCTGGCACATAAATGCATATAAATCAGTCAATGATATTTGTATTGTAACATAAATGTGTGCACATGTTGCAAACACTGTTTAGACTCAGCATGTGCAACAACATTCATATCGACCACACGGTGGTGCCATAACGGACACATGTTTATATCTCTTGATCTGTTTGACTCAGAGTGATGACATTTGGTACACATGTTCAGGGATATTAATCTAGCTAACCAACACAAGATCTCAGACACCGCTGACCCGATTTTTACAAGATTTGGGTGAATGATGCATCTTGTCATAGAGACAAAATTACACTGATTGGCCAAAGGGGTGTGCTGTGGTAATCAACTGTATGTATGCTAGTCACGTGCAATATTACAGACACCACTGGCCTGATTTTGACATTTGTGGGGGACGACATTTTTACTGTTGATTTAAGGAGATCCTTAAATGGTCTTTCACCATTTGCACTCTGTTTTCCCTTCATGAGGGTGGCATCCAATGTGCACATACACACATTCCTATACACATGAGCACACTAACACACCCATTCTGTGCTGAGCTGTTAATGAGCTAACCTGTTGCACCCTCTACAACCACTGTGATTATTATTATTTGACCTTGCTGGTCATCTATGAACGTTTGAACATCTTGGCCATGTACTGTTATAATCTCTACTTGGTACAGCCAGAAGAGGACTTGCCACCCCTCCAGAGCCTGGTTCCTCTCTAGGTTTCTTCCTATGTTCCGCCCTTTCTAGGGAGATTTTCCTTGCCACTGTGCTTCTACATCTGCATTGTTTACGTTGGGTTTCTGTATAAGCACTTTGACATCGGCTGATGTAAAAATGGCTTTATAAATACATTTGATTGATTGAAGGAGAAATGTTAAAGATATAGACAGGCAGAAAAGAGAGGCAGTCATGTGAAGAGAGATGTTAAGCAGTAGGGTGGGATGATTTCAGAGCCTCCTCCGGCAGGACCCTGACATAGTGGTGGAAAAAGTACCCAACTGTCATTCTTGAGTAAAAGTAAAGATACCTTAATAGAAAATGACTCAAGTAAAAGTCACCCAGTAAAATTCTACTTGAGTAAAAGTCTGAAAGTATTTGGTTTAAAATATACGTAAGTATCAAAAGTAAAAGTATAAATAATTTCTATTTTTTTTACATTAAGCAAACCATGGGCACA
Source organism: Oncorhynchus nerka (assembly GCF_034236695.1). Classification (NCBI taxonomy): domain Eukaryota; kingdom Metazoa; phylum Chordata; class Actinopteri; order Salmoniformes; family Salmonidae; genus Oncorhynchus; species Oncorhynchus nerka. The sequence goes on from NC_088407.1 coordinate 61,525,847, forward strand.
CTCCAACACTCAGATATAATTTACAAACAAAGCATGTGTGTTTAGTGAGTCCGCCAGATCAGAGGCAGTAGGGATGACCAGGGATGTTCTCTGTTTAGTGAGTCCGTAGGGATGGGATGACCAGGGATGTTCTCTGTTTAGTGAGTCCGCCAGATCAGAGGCAGTAGGGATGACCAGGGATGTTCTCTGTTTAGTGAGTCCGCCAGATCAGAGGCAGTAGGGATGACCAGGGATGTTCTCTGTTTAGTGAGTCCGCCAGATCAGAGGCAGTAGGGATGACCAGGGATGTTCTCTTGATAATTGCATGAATTGGACTATTTTCCTGAATTGGACTATTTTTCTAGTTACATTCAAAATGTAACTAGTACTTTTGGCCGTCCGTGAAGTATATGGAGTTAAAAAGTACAATATTTTCTTAAGGAATGTAGTGAAGTAAAAGTAGTCAAAAATAGAATAGTAAAGAACAGATGCCCCCAAAAACTTCATAAGTAGTACTTTAAAGTATTTTTACTTAAGTACTTTACACCACTGCCCTGACAGGGGGGGGGGAGTTTGGTGCCTGCCTGCCCTGACTGATGGATTACACCCTCTCAACTTTGATAACATTAAAAGGTTTTCCCTGGAGAAGTGGTGCAGGAAGGTTCTGTTGTGCACGTGGCCATGTTACTGATTACTGACATTCTGCAAATCCTGGGCTGGGCACTGTTAGCTAGAGCATCTTCCTCTCTTTTCCCTTCATCTTCTTTATGACTCATTGTGGCCAGCCTAAGTCTTGGCTGGGGAGGATCGTCTGGTCTTGCTGCTCTCTCTGCTTTTAAAGAGAGTGGTTTTATTTGTTATTCTTTAGCAGAATTGAAGTGTTTCCGCTGTCACTGCGGCTCTCTCTCACTAGCTCAGTCTCTCTCTCTCTCTCTCTCGCTCCTCTCTCCCCCCCCTTTGGTCTCATTATAAACCCTCCAGCCTCTCGTCTCCTCTCAGCAGTAATTTAGAGCAGTGAGGGGATTAGCCGCGGCCTGCGTGTCCCTGTCTTATCAGACCCAGGCAGGCAGGGCCAGCCAGGCGCCCATTCGCGCCGCCTCCATTCCCACTGCCTGACTCCACAACCACACAACTCAACACGACCTGCCCTCACGCCAAGCACCCACTCTCTTCTTGGGAACGACTTTCTGGCTTGACTTCCCCAACAGGATTAAGAACATCCTCCCCTGTGGTGTCCCAGGACCTCAGGCTGTGCAGTGGAGCTGATGATGCTGGCCTGTGATAATCAATCCCTCCTGTTAACACACTGGCCCTCTCTCCCTCAACAGTGTTTGTGATGCTCTCACCGGCTGGGCTGGTACCAGAGTTCATCCCTGGATCCTATCTTAGCTCTACAGACGTACAGCTCTCTTCTCGTCTGATACGTAGGACACACTACACTGCACTTAGTACCCTCAGTGTTGGGATATTGCTACTATCTACATCAAACTCAAAGGTTGTTTGGAAGTTGGTTTACTTAAAGCCTGTATGTATAATGCATCATGATTACACCTGTAGGCATTTTACAAATGAACAGAGATCCAAGCTCTAGCTAAAGCTAGGGGGATAAACATTGGCATTGAGAGACATCCTCCTAAGGCAGGAAATGAAAAAGGCTGTCATGTTCCAGCTGCTCCCTTTGACGAGGGCATCTCTCTGTGCTCTGACACGTGTCACGGTGCCAGTGTCTGGGCATAGGAAACGCAACACACACTCAACTCTTTCCTTTGATCTCCTTGTCAAGCAGACAAAGCGGCTCTCCGCTTTATGGAATTTGTCCGCGGTCTGGAATGTGCCCGTGCATCCCAATGACCTTGTTCATGAACTATGGTGGGCCTGGGCTTGATAGAGACCAGTGGTGGTGGAGACTGTGTGTGATGGTGATACCTGCCCTGAGGCAGGGTGTGTCTGCATGCTGATTAGCTGATTATAGCTCTGACCTCCAGCGTGGGTTCACCACTGTGGACTTGGTGAGGGATTTAGATTTGAGCCTTTGTGTGTAAGGTTAGATTTTAGTTTGTGTATGGAGATGGATATGTGTGTGTGTGTGTGTGTGTGTCTGGGTGTGTGTGCATGCAAATGGAGATGTTACATGCAGTTACGTGCACAATGTGATCCCAGTGTTTGTCTTTGTCCTTTTGTATAGACCTTGTACTTTACAACATTAAACTAATGTTCCCTCTACAAATGAACACAAGTTCAAATGCTGCAGCCTTGTTTCCATGCTAGATAATGTTTTTGTATGATATTATTAATGTATGACTCTCAGGTAGAATGAGTTGGTTGATTTATTTATTAGCCACCCCGTTAAACTCAGTCTTCTCTCCTGTCTCCCCTGTTTGTTTCAGTTTTGGAGCTTATGTGGCAACGCCCTGACCCCTAAGCGAGGAGTTTTTGGCAAAACGGGAGATCTCCAAACCATCCTCTGCCTGGCCTGTGCCAGAGATGAGGTCACATATTCAGGTGCCTTGAACGGTGACATCTACGTCTGGAAGGGCATCAACCTGATCCGGACAGTCCAAGGAGCCCATGGAGTAAGTGTGTGTGGTTGTTGGTTCTACCTTCAGATCCGCTTTAGTTCTGCCTCACTTCCTGGTGGTGTCTCTTGTTTATGTGTCACCCCTGTCAGTAGTGGGATGTAGTTTGGGGAATGCTAAGCAGCAGACTCTTCTCAAATCAAGAGATGTCATGCTATACAGCTCAGGCTTGCATTCTGCTACAGCCCCCACATGTCTGCCTGCCTGCCTGCCTGCCTGCCTGCCTACACCCACCTTAGTGCTGACCAGTGGATGATTAAACAGGTCATCATCCATGTCCAACTCAGCCACCTGCGACTGATCGACTCCTCCGTCTATACAGCATGGTTTATTTAGCCTGATGCCAGCATACAAGAGGACCGGTTTAGCAGGGTGACACCATGTCATGTAGCCTCTTTGGCTCTCTCTCTTATTTTCCTCAGTGAAATGAATCAGCCGTTTACTTCTCGGGATGAAATGATATCTGTGAGTTCAACAGCTGCATGCAGGGCTGGAGGGGTGGGGGAAGGGCCCTCTACGTTGGTCCATGTCTGTCCTCTACACTCCAAGCAGTCTACTTCAGTCACTGTGTTGCACAGCAGGTGGCCCCCGGAGCCTGCCAATAAGTTAGGAAAAAACCCAATGGTTCAAGCGCTTTATGTGACGCACCGTTGTGTTATCTCTTCGCGCCGCGGCTAGTTTCTAATTGTGAAAGCCTTGTCAGACACGTGTCGGCTGCAGCAGGGCTGTCGCTAGCTGCTGTACCACTGGGCTGTCTTGTTCATTTGTGGTGCACATCCCCACTGACAGACTGTCTTTTCTTCCAGTCTGGGATTTTCAGCATGAATGCCTGTGAGGAGGGCTTTGCCACGGGGGGCCGGGACGGCTGTGTCCGGCTATGGGATCTCAACTTCAAACCCATCACTGTTATCGATCTCAGGGAAACAGACCAGGGATATAAAGGTGACATGCAACTCCCTCATCTACTCTCCTCTTCTCTAACCCCACACAGAGCCAGTCCACAGGATGCCAATGTGCACTGAGTCGTTAAATGAGCCAGTGTGTTCTTCTCATGCTGTTTGATAGTACAGGCCTTTTTGTATGCCTCCTAGAGCCCTTTCTATTACATCTAGAGGAGGTATTCTAGGGACTAATAGTTGTTTCCTTTCTTCCTTCTTTCGCTTGATTTGTGGTCTTGGGCCTAACTGTAGCTAGAGGTGAAACTAGCGGAGGTGGGTAACAGTGAGCAGGGCACTGGACAATCAGAGTACTACCTCTGTTCTTATGTGTTGTGTTGTTCCATTCCCCCTTATTCAGCCCAAAGTCTTATTCTATTACTCGTATACATATGTATGTATGTACAGTATATGAATATGTATGAATATACTGTATATAGCTACCTCAATTCCTTCTTACCCCAGAGACCGCCAACTACACTGTCTCCATAACAACTAATAGACTGTGTAGTCCTCTTGTATTCCTTCTGTCTTGTTCTGTTTCTAACAGCCACTCTGTGTGTAGGTGTCTGTCTGAATGTTTTTATTTATTAACTGTGTGTGTGCGTGTGTGTGTGTGTGTGCGTGTGTGATGGCAGGGTTGTCAGTGCGCAGCGTGTGTTGGCGGGGAGATCACATCTTGGTGGGCACCCAGGACAGTGAGATCTTTGAGGTGGTGGTCCACGATCGCACCAAGCCCTTCCTCATCATGCAGGGTCACTGTGAGGGGGAGCTGTGGGCGCTGGCAGTGCACCCCACCAAGCCCCTGGCCATGACCGGCAGCGATGACCGTTCAGTCAGGTGGGTGACCAAGCACAACCACTGTCAAACCCTAGGATTAGTTTATGCTCATTAGAACTACAGTATCCCTTCCACAAATGCAGTTACCCTCAATGATCTGGTGTGTCCAAAGCAATGTATACATACAGGTACACATATTCAGGTACTTATATGGTTAATTAAGGAATTGGACCCACATGAGTACTTACAAAGCTGTCTCTCCCTCTGTCTGTCTCTCCCTCTGTCTCTGTCTATCCCTCTGTCTCTGCCTCTCCCTCTCTCTCCCTTCGTCTCTTCCTCTGTCTTTGTCTCTCCCTTTCTCTTCCTCTGTCTCTCCCTCTGTCTCTGTCTCTCTCTCCCTTTGTCTCTTCCTCTGTCTCTGTCTCTCCCTTTGTCTCTCCCTCTGTCTCCCCCCTCTCTCTCTCCCTCTGTCTCCACCCTGCTGTCTCTCCTTCTGTCTCTCCCTTTGTCTCTGTCTCTCCCTTTGTCTCTGTCTCTCCCTTTGTCTCTGTCTCTCCCTCTGTCTCTCTCTACCCCTCTCTGTCTCTCCATCTGTCTCTGTCTCTCCCTCTCTCTGTCTCTCCCTCTCCCTGTCTTTGTCTCTGTCTCTCCCTCTCTCTGTCTCTCCCTCTCTCTGTCTCTCCCTGTCTTTTTCTCTGTCTCTCCCTCTGTCCCTGTCTCTCCTGTTGTCTCTGTCTCTCCCTTTGTCTCTGTCTCTCCCTTTGTCTCTGTCTCTCCCTCTCCCTGTCTTTTTCTCTGTCTCTCCCTCTGTCTCTGTCTCTCCCGTTGTCTCTGTCTCTCCCTTTGTCTCTGTCTCTCCCTCTCTCTGTCTTTCCCTATCTCTCCCTCTCCCTCTCTCTCCCTGTCTTTGTCTCTGTCTCTCCCTGTATTTTTCTCTGTCTCTCCCTGTCTTTGTCTCTGTCTCTCTCTCTCCCTCTGTCTCTCCCTGTCTTTGTCTCTCCCTCTCTCTGTCTCTCCCTCTGTCTCTCACTGTCTTTTTCTCTGTCTCTTCCTCTGTCTCTCCCTGTATTTTTCTCTGTCTCTCTCTCCCTCTCTCTCCCCCTCTCTGTCTCTCCCTCTCTCTGTCTCTCCCTCTCTCTGTCTCTCCCTCTATCTCTCCCTCTCCCTCTGTCTCTCACTGTCTTTTTCTCTGTCTCTTCCTCTGTCTCTCCCTGTATTTTTCTCTGTCTCTCCCTCTCTCTCTCTCTCCCTCTCTCTGTCTCTCCCTCTCTCTGTCTCTCCCTCTCTCTGTCTCTCCCCCTCTCTGTCTCTCCCTCTCTCTCTCTCTGTCTCTCCCTCTCTCTGTCTCTCTCTCCCTCTCTCTGTCTCTCCCTCTCTCTGTCTCTCCCTCTATCTCTCCCTCTCCCTCTGTCTCTGTAGAATATGGAGCCTTATAGATCATGCGCTGATAGCTCGCTGTAATATGGAGGAACCTATCCGCTGTGCAGCTGTGAGCACGGACGGTATTCACCTGGCGCTGGGCATGAAGGACGGCTCCTTCACCGTCCTACGGGTCAGGTGAGTACAGGGCAGAGGTCAAAGGGCACATCGGATTTTTTTCTGATTAGCTTGGTATGAACTTTATGTTAACTTCCTTTTTTTGCAATTTCATTACTCATGAACAATATGACAAGTTAGTGGATGCTTGGATACTCAATTTGATTAGAGAATGGTTGTTTCTTATTTAAAGAATATAGTGAATGACCTTTCCAGTAACGTCCTCCCGCTCCACAGAGATATGACAGAGGTGGTCCACATCAAAGACAGGAAGGAGGCCATCCATGAGCTGAAGTACTCTCCTGACGGAGCTCACCTGGCCGTGGGCTCCAATGATAACTCTGTGGACATCTACGGCGTGGTGCAGAGGTACAAGAAGGTGGGAGAGTGCATCGGCTCCACTAGCTTCATCACACACATGGACTGGTCCACAGACAGCAAGTATCTGCAGACCAATGACGGCAACGGAAAGAGGCTCTTCTACAGGATGCCAAGTAAGTCTGACGATGAGACGTCTCAGCATGTCGATAAATGACACTGTGAAGAGCCTTGTTCTCTATGGGAAGGAAAGTGCACCGGCTAAGACAGGATTTCTCTTGTCGTTTCTACACTGTTATGAATGATATTTTACAGCTATACGTGTCATGTATGCCTTGTTGTAGGGCTAGGGTTGTGACGATTGTGGAATGTTGGGTAACGGTTAATTGTCATTCAAATGGCCATCTTTGACAATGAGCTACTACATATAACACAGCCTTGGTGACACCCCTGGCTCAAAAACAAATGGTTTTGACTGCTTGGAACTTTTGGAAATGTAGCTTCTCCTCTCGACTGTGCCGTCCTGTTGTAAAATGATGAACAACTTTGCCAACTTCATGTAAAAATGTTCAGCTGCTGTTGTGTAAACTACTGTGTATCTACTTGAAAATACATTTGAATCCCTTCCCCCTTCTAATATGAATGTATTGAGACGATTATGATGTTTATTCTTTTCCGTTTGGTCATTGTCCATAATTGACGGTTACACAGTTATACGATAATTGTGCCGGCCCTACATATGACCATGAGACAACATTGTCATGATGACTAATGTGCTGCTCATTTGATGCTTTAGTTGCACATGATGGAGTTATTACTGTCTTTCTGCACAGGCGGTAAAGAGATCACCAACAGGGAAGAGCTGAAGCTGGTGCAGTGGTCCTCGTGGACGTGTGTGCTGGGCCCCGAGGTCAACGGAATATGGCCCAAGTACTCGGAGATCAATGACATCAACTCTGTTGACGCCAACTTTAATAATCAAGTTTTAGTAACCGCAGATGATTATGGATTAGTGAAACTATTACGGTACCCGTGTGTAAGGAAAGGTGAGGATTTCCATGGGTTCCTCTATTCGTGGACGTTGTCAGTTCATGCATTCACAAATTAACCTGGAACTACTCTTCTCTCTATCCCAGGTGCAAAGTTTAAAAAGTATTTAGGTCACTCTGCCCATATAACCAATGCCAGGTGGTCACATGACTACCAGTGGGTGATAACCATTGGTGGAGCTGACCACTCAGTGTTCCAGTGGAAGTTTGTCACAGACAGAAAGATGAAGGAAGCTCTTCACATAGCACCTCAAGGTACGTCGCTGTCCCATTTCTATTACTGCCCTCGTTCTATTCTATAGCATCACTCCTGCTCAATGTGAATATGACTCTGACGTGCAGCGAAGTCTGTGATCCTTCCCCTTGAAGGAGGTTCCTTATCCCAGCTAAAAGCTTTCCACATCAGCTCATAGAAGAGCACTTTTGTGTTTGTGTACAGCACCTACAACCTTGTCCTCGTTTGTAAGTCATGTTTCTCAACTAAATGGTCTCAGACAGAGCCGCGCTGCGCTTTGTCAAATGAAACCACACACTAACTGCCTTTCCATTTCATTTTCCTAATGGACCAGCGAGTACCGGCCTGGCAGTGCCAGGGCTACTCACTGCCTGGTCTTGGCACGGCCAACCGAGTCTCTCTGCATCAGCATTTTTATGTCTCAGTCTGAGTAATAGGGCTGTGGAACGGGGCAAGCAGTCCACCAATTAGTGGACTTTTAAAAGGCTTGCTTGATGAATATGAGATGTCATCTTCACCCAGCAAACTAATTGCTCTGTGATCCACTTTGGTGTTGGCTAAAATGGTACTCAATACTGGTTGTCTGCTAGTTCTGGATTAGTGTGTTTAACCCTATTGAACAGACTGATGTGGGAGCAGCTGGGTGGTAGAATAGAAATGATGTAGTCTTCTTCTCCCGCAGAGACGTTGGGCGACTCCAACAGTGAGGAGTCGGACTCGGACCAGTCAGACGTGCCTGAGATGGACTCCGAGATCGAGCAGGAGACACACCTCACATATCGGCGGCAGGTTAGTGACACAACACCTGCTCTCCTCTCAGATGGCTTTGCCTTTGAAAATGACACATTTGTGAACATTGCATATGAAAAACAATTGATGTTACATTGAGTAAAAACCTTAACAGATTCCTCATGTTGTGTTTCCATGTCCAGGTTTACAAAGAAGATCTGCCTCAGCTCAAAGAGCTGTCCAAGGAGAAGCACCGTGCGGTGGCCATGAAGAAGAGGGAGAGAGCACCAGGGAGCGGGTTGAAGCTACACTTCATCCACGGGTTAGGACACCTCATTACCATCATCCATGGCAGCACCACATACCATCATCCATGGCAGCACCACATACCATCAAACATCACACAAGCAAGAGATAGATTGTGACTGATATTAATCATTCATTATTATTGATCTCAATAATTGCTCCCTGTGTTGTGGTGCTCCAGCTACAGAGGCTACGACTGCAGGAACAACCTGTTCTACACCCAGACAGGGGAGATGGTGTACCACGTGGCGGCCGTGGGGGTGGTGTACAACCGACAGCAGAACACCCAGCGCTTCTACATGGGCCATGACGACGACATCCTGTGCCTGGCCATCCACCCCCTCAAGGACTATGTAGCAACAGGCCAGGTAAGTAGAACTGCTACCAATGAACTATTCAGAGACAGGGATAGAGTAGCAACCCCTCTCAGGGCCTAAGGGTAGAGAGGCTGACCTCTTAAGGGTGCCTTTGGGAGATGGAGGCTCATATGCTTATGGTGCAGAGTAACCAAAGATGATTTCCTACTGCCAAGACTGTGCTAAAACGATTGAATTGTCATGAATGGGTGTGGAAGTTGCTGTGGATGAGTGGAAGCATTATGTGGAAGCTAATTGTATTCTTCTGTCTGTCCAGGTGGGGCGAGACTCTTCCATCCACGTATGGGATACAGAGGTTATGACACCCCTGTCTGTGTTGAAAGGATTCCACCAACTGGGAGTGTGTGCCTTGGACTTCTCAGGTAATACCCCAGAGTTGTTTACAGCTGCTTTCCATACACTCTCCAGATAATGTAACACATTGAACACAACAACGATCCATTTTTGCTTTAATCTAACCTGACATTCTCAGTCAGCCATGAAGAAAAATAACTCTTCCTTCACACAGGAGGGGCGAGTTAAAATCTGTGCCAATTTAAGAGCATCGCTCTGAACAAACATGTTACAGAGATAGTGTACTCTGGCAGGCTGGCACATCAAGGAAAAGGTGCTCATCTCTCTCCCACTAATTGGCCACAGACAGAGGCATAGCTGCCATTACATGCCATGGATCATACCAGGGAGCAGGCTAGTTTACTGTTCCTCACAAAACAAGAGTAAATAAGAAGCCTCCCTGTGAATTTTGTATTGAATGAAGTTGTGTTTTGTTTTTCTTACTCAGCGGATGGCAAGCGGTTGGCCTCGGTGGGGCTGGATGACAACCACACCATTGTCCTTTGGGACTGGAGGAAGGGGGAGAAGCTCTCAGCCATCAGGTTGGTACAGTACAGTGGCTGTTATGGCATCTCAGATGAGCCATTCAGATCTCAACAGCTGTCTCCTTGATAGGCAGAGACTGGAGAGGTCAAAGGTCAAGATAAGTTCTAGTGGGTTGACATGCTTTAGGAACACTGCGCTCTTACTGATGAAAAACAAGAACAGAGAATGTTTTCTGTTTTCTCTGTGAGTTAGCTCGTGTTATACATGCTGATCTCATAATACTAGTTTTGGTGCAGATTCAGTTTGGTTGTAGTCATGGAAATGTGAGATCTTTGTCCACAGGCTATAACCCGGTCAGTAGTCCCTGCAGGATAAATTAGTCATCCAGCCCCACTGATTCACAGATACGTGTCCAGCCATGCAATGTCGAGCATCTCAACCATCCCCTGGCCATTGTACAGTACAGGCTCCAGAGCTGAGAGAACAACAACAAGTACATCAATGCTCTCGATCTAAACCTTCCCTTTAATTCTCTAGACAACTTGAGCACCTCCACTTTAAATGTGGACATTTATATAGGAGGGTTCACTGGTTGATTGATAAAGAGAGGAGAGAGGGGAACCACCCTGCAGACTTTCTGAATAGAGAACACTTGGCCCTGCCAACTCACAGTTGAATGATTAAAGTGTATGTCTGGAGCAGATCTCCTGCCCATCCATCTTAACCTGGATCCATCTTAACCTGGATCCATCTTAACCTGGATCCATCTTAACCCGGATCCATCTTAACCCGGATCCATCTTAACCCGGATCCATCTCTACCCGGATCCATCTCAACCCGGATCCATCTCAACCCGGATCCATCTTAACCCGGATCCATCTTAACCCGGATCCATCTTAACCCGGATCCATCTTAACCCGGATCCATCTTAACCCGGATCCATCTTAACCTGGATCCATCTTAACCCGGATCCATCTTAACCCGGATCCATCTTTACCCGGATCCATCTTAACCCGGATCCATCTCAACCCGGATCCATCTCAACCCGGATCCATCTCAACCCGGATCCATCTCAACCCGGATCCATCTTAACCCGGATCCATCTTAACCCGGATCCATCTTACCTGGGTTCAGACTGCATTCACCGTGGGCGCTAATCTCAAATTAAAAGTGCCCGTTTAGAAATAGACAATTATGTAAAATCGAAATGGCAATTCAAACGAGCAAATATCCAAAATAGTCATCTAGCATCTATATCCAAAATAGTCATCTAGCATCTATATGGGCACCCCCATTTCTCCCAGTCTTCGCTGGTCTTCTTCCTCTATGGCTTTGCACTTGATATTCATAGCTATAATACAGTCTATTGGAATTCATTCAGGCTGGTTAGAGCCTGCGTGCCGTAGCTGTTGTGTACTGTGCTCCCGTGGCAGCTCAGAGACAGCTTGGAGCTGCACTAATCTCCTTTGCAGGCCCTGGTGGGCAGTGCAGTGAGGCGGACAGAGGGAAATGGGGCCTGACAGAGCCTGCCTTGTGCACTGCACTGCCTAGTCCTCAGCTGGGAGAGGAGCATGGTGAGGGGAAGAGATAGAGTAGAGGGAGGAAAAAGAGAGAGGGGGAGGAAGAGAGAGGGATGGAAGGAAGTGAGTGAGAAGGCTTGAAAGGGATCGAGAGATGAAGTAGGTGTCAGTTCTGCTCTGGCCTCAGTGAGTGAGAAGGCTTGAAAGGGATCGAGAGATGAAGTAGGTGTCAGTACAGCTCTGGCCTCAGTGAGCTTGAAAGGGATCGAGAGATGAAGTAGGTGTCAGTACAGCTCTGGCCTCAGTGAGCTTGAAAGGGATCGAGAGATGAAGTAGGTGTCAGTTCTGCTCTGGCTTCAGTGAGTGAGAAGGCTTGAAAGGGATTGAGAGATGAAGTAGGTGTCAGTACAGCTCTGGCCTCAGTGAGCTTGAAAGGGATCGAGAGATGAAGTAGGTGTCAGTTCTGCTCTGGCCTCAGTGAGCTTGAAAGGGATCGAGAGATGAAGTAGATGTCAGTTCTGCTCTGGCCTCAGTGAGCTTGAAAGGGATCGAGAGATGAAGTAGGTGTCAGTTCTGCTCTGGCCTCAGTGAGCTTGAAAGGGATCGAGAGATGAAGTAGGTGTCAGTTCTGCTCTGGCCTCAGTGAGCTTGAAAGGGATCGAGAGATGAAGTAGGTGTCAGTACTGCTCTGGCCTCAGTGAGGGCCATGTAGTGATGCAGCAGCTCAAAGGCCAGTGATTAGGAGCCATCCCAGAGTGCACTACGCTCCATTGGATCAGACAGGAAAGGCCAGTGATTAGGGAGCCATCCCAGAGTGCACTACGCTCCATTGGATCAGACAGGAAAGGCCAGTGATTAGGGAGCCATCCCAGAGTGCACTACGCTCCATTGGATCAGACAGGAAAGGCCAGTGATTAGGGAGCCATCCCAGAGTGCACTACATCTCCATTGGATCAGACAGGAAAGGCTACTGATCCTTATTGTTCATATGTGAAGTGATTAAGAGCCCTTAGGGAGGGTGGCAGCCACACTATGCAGATGCACTGTTTACTAACTGCCTTCTAAGTGTATTCCTCTTCCATTTCAGATCCACAGTATTTTTGTGTGAATGGAATTAATGCAATCATTTTTCAGGGGAAGCAAGGATAAGATTTTCGTCATCAAAGTGAATCCATACTGTCCTGACAAGCTCATCACAGCAGGAATAAAGCATATGAAGTTCTGGCATAAAACAGGTAAGAGACCCCAAAGTCAGATGAGAGTTGACTCAGCAGTGTCTCGATGAACGGTGTGATGTGTTGTCATGTGAGTTACTGACACAACCTCTCTTTCAGGTGGTGGTCTGATCGGGCGTAAGGGCAACATGGGGAAGACCGAGACGATGATGTGTGCTGTGTATGGCTGGACAGAGGAGATGGTGTTCTCAGGGACGTGCACAGGAGACATCTGTATCTGGAGGGACATGTTCCTGGTGAAGACAGTCAAAGCCCATGATGGCCCAGTCTTCAGTATGCACGCCCTGGAGAAGGTACTGGAAGGGAAGGGGTTAACACACTGGCCATTTGAAATGTCAAATAGAGTCGGCTCTCTTTCTATCTCTCTCTTTCTTCCTCTCTCGCTATCTCTGTTTCTCTCTTTGTTTGTGCCATTACAATTCTGATGGTGTAGTATTGTCAATGAAGAGAGTACTAGAATTGTATTATTTCAGTTGTCAGTTTTATACGAAGATGCTATGTGAGTGATTAAAGAAGAGAGATTCTAATCTATCTCCTGTTCTCTCGTGACGTTCCACTCTGTAGGGATTTGTGACCGGCGGGAAGGACGGCATAGTGGCTCTGTGGGACAACACCTTTGAGAGATGCCTCAAGACGTACGCCATCAAGAGAGCAGTCCTCGCTCCAGGCTCCAAAGGTAAAAAGACCACCGTTCTCTCATACCGCCGCCGTGGAGCCAATCACATTACATACTGGGCTCATAGCTCCAACGCCAATGGAATCATTCAGTGGAAATCCATTTAAACACTCAATCCGTTTAGCTTTAATGAAGATTGCTTCCTCTGACGCTGGTTAAAGTGAAGGTCTTTGACGTTATCCTATAATTCACTCTATAGGGTTGCTGTTGGAGGACAACCCTTCCATACGTGCCATATCTCTTGGTCATGGTTATATACTGGTGGGGACAAAGAATGGCGAGATTCTGGAGGTGGATAAGAGTGGACCCATCACCTTGCTGGTCCAGGTGAGCGGATACACAGAGTTACATACAGTGTCATTAAAAAGTCAACTGTCTGTCACAAATGCCACAATGACCAGCACACGTGCCATGCTCCAGCTGTAACTCCGGCCAGCAGGGATGTGTCAGCCAGGTTTTTGCTGTTTGGTTTTGTGGGAGCCAGTGAGATGTCAGTAATGAAGGGGTCAGCTGGGGGGCACATTATTTTGGGGTTTAAATCCTGCAAACAGACTGGCAGTGAGGGGAACTGTCCCATCACTTTGGAAACCATTGTAAAACTACTGTACACTACAGTTGAAGGCATTCAGTTGTACAACTGACTAGTTATCCCCACTTCCCTTTCCCTTTCCCTGGATTAATGTTGCAGAAAAAGTTAGGCAACTTTTTACAAGACTGATACATTTGCACTGCAGACTTTTAATTTTGTAAATTCAAATTCCCCAGGCCTCCTTTGACCCATAGGAAACCCAGAACTAATGCTATTGATTTATTTTGTCAAATGCTCTAGAGCAAATGAGCAATTTCTTATGGGTGAAGCCAAGCAACAGAAGCAATGGCTCCTCCATTGATTTTCATGATGCACTTAATAATTCTAACAATAAATCTGTGGATGTGTGCTTGCCAAATACAAGGCTGTGCTAGACGTGTATTTATTTAACTAAGTATATAAAATATTTTATGTAGGGGTCAGAGGATGGTTCACCCTATAAAATGTGGTTCCTTACTCCTTTCTCTCTGACCTTGATTAGGTTGAACTGAGCTGCACTGAATTCAATGATATTATCTATTTGATGGGTCCACAGGGTCACATGGAGGGTGAGGTGTGGGGCCTGGCCACTCATCCTCATCTCCCTCTCTGTGCCACTGTCAGCGATGACAAAACCCTGCGTATATGGGACCTGTCCCCCAGCCACTGTATGCTGGCTGTACGCAAGCTCAAGAAAGGTGAGTCACTCAACCCTCAAAATAGAGAAGTCTATGCTACATTCATTCACCTCCTTCCTTTCTTTCTGTGGTGCATTCTTACAGTTATTAGATGCATTGGTACTAACTGACGTCCTCCATAGGGGGGCGCTGCTGCTGCTTCTCCCCTGAGGGCAAGGCCCTGGCGGTGGGCCTGAACGACGGCAGCTTCCTCATCGTCAACGCAGACACCCTGGAGGACCTCGTGTCCTTCCACCACCGCAAGGACATAATCTCAGACATACGCTTCTCACCAGGTCAGATGCTCGCCTCCCTCCACCTCTCCCTCTCTTCATCCCTCCCTCCCTATAAACCCCATCCAGATATTCTTCCCTGAGGAAAGAAAGACAGAGTGTAAAAGTGAACTTTCTTAAAAATAAATCAAAAATAGGCAGAGATGTGGCCAGGTATTCATATTTCCCCCTGCTGTGAGGAGAAGAGGTATTGCTGCAGGCTTGACCCAAATACACTACTGTATGTAACAAGGCCAGGCAGGGAGAGACAAAGTCTGTCTGAGTGGGAAGAGAGTAGTGGGGGAGGATAAAGTGAGAGCTAGAAACTAAACTCTCGATCCAGTTTCCCAACACATCACTGATAGTAACTTAAAAGGGTTTCAAGATAGTTGTTTTTGTTATAAAGAATTGTGACCTCATACTGTAGATATGGAGTCAGAGTTTATTTTATTTGTGTTGTCTTGGCTGCTGATCAGAAGGTCTGTCAGTCTTGTGAAACACATGAGGAAACCCTTTTGAAACATGGCTGCTGTGTTTATTCAGGTGCAGGGAAGTACCTGGCGGTGGCGTCGGGCGACAGCTTTGTGGACATCTATAATGTGATGAGCAGCAAGAGGGTGGGGGTGTGCAAGGGGTCCCTAATCTACATCACCCATCTGGACTGGGACAAGAGAGGTAAACATGTTGGTTTAACACCTACATCACCCATCTGGACTGGGACAAGAGAGGTAAACATGTTGGTTTAACACCTAGATCACCCATCTGGACTGGGACAAGAGAGGTAAACATGTTGGTTTAACATCTACATCACCCATCTGGACTGGGACAAGAGAGGTAAACATGTTGGTTTAACACCTACATCACCCATCTGGACTGGGACAAGAGAGGTAAACATGTTGGTTTAACACCTACATCACCCATCTGGACTGGGACAAGAGAGGTAAACATGTTGGTTTAACACCTAGATCACCCATCTGGACTGGGACAAGAGAGGTAAACATGTTGGTTTAACATCTACATCACCCATCTGGACTGGGACAAGAGAGGTAAACATGTTGGTTTAACACCTACATCACCCATCTGGACTGGGACAAGAGAGGTAAACATGTTGGTTTAACATCTACATCAACCATCTGGACTGGGACAAGAGAGGTAAACATGTTGGTTTAACACCTAGATCACCCATCTGGACTGGGACAAGAGAGGTAAACATGTTGGTTTAACATCTACATCACCCATCTGGACTGGGACAAGAGAGGTAAACATGTTGGTTTAACACCTACATCACCCATCTGGACTGGGACAAGAGAGGTAAACATGTTGGTTTAACACCTACACTGACTGGAATTGAACCAAAGCCATTGTATTTCAGGCAATTGTTACTGTTGGCTCATTCACAATGTGTTGAAATCCTGGGTAAATAAATAGTTGTTTTGTGTTATTCCAAGTATAAAACTGAATGATAATGCTACAAACGTGTTTAATTTGTAATCTGATTCAATCTTAACTGTGTTCTCTCATTCACAGGAAAACTACTTCAAGTAAACACTGGTGCTAAAGAGCGGTTATTTTTCGAAGCTCCACGGGGGAAGAAGCAGACCATTCCTGCTACCGAGGTAAGCACAGCACAGACACTGCTGCCATGGCTCATGGCGTTGTGGTGGGTATAGAGGGGCTGGCCTACTTCCTCCCCTGGCATGTCACAGGACGGCGCGGGAAGGGCATTCAAGCATTAACACGGCCCACTTTTCACCAGCATCGTTCTCATTCTGGCAATTTCAATGGGATAGTGTTTTTAGGGCCTTATACTGTGTGACATTCAGACACCTTGTGAGACACAGAGAGCGGGGGGCACTAAGAAGATAGGGGTTAGAGATGATAGAGTCTGTCAGGCTGGTGCTGTGTCAAATCTCATAGGAACCACTGGTGTCCTCCTCTCCTCCTTTCTCGCACTTCTCCTCACTCCTCCTCTCCTTCAGGTGGAGAAGATCGACTGGAGCACATGGACTTGTGTGCTCGGGACGTCCTGTGAGGGGATCTGGCCTGTGGTCAGTGAGGTTACCGAGGTGACTGCTGCCTGCCTTAGCAACGACAGAAAGGTGCTAGCAACGGGGGATGATCTGGGATACGTCAAGCTATTCAGGTATCCTGTCAAGGTAAGACACTGTTAATAATATTTTATTATAATATAATAAATATTATATTTGAATGTCCTCTTGCCCTTACTGGAATGTAAACCCTCTTAAATATCTTAAATAACCACACAGCACCCAAGCCCCCCCCACCCTACCCCTCTAAAAAAACATAAATATAAACACCCTTGCACAGACTCGCACTTTACTTTTTCCTACTAGCACTGACCTTTGTGGATAGTTACTTTATTGAAGAAAAAATGACTTACTGTGACTGAGATGCTTGTATGTGGTTGTCCCACCTAGCTGTTTTAAGATGAATGCACTAACTGTAGGTCGCTCTGGATACGAGCTAAATGACTATTTCATTTTAATTATAAAATTGTAACATTTACACTAATGTAATGTTAATTCTATGCTAATGTTAAAACAATTTTATTTTAAGTTAATGCTTCTTTTGCCCACAGGGAAAGTATGCAAAGTTCAAGCGCTACGTGGCCCATAGTACCCATGTGACTAACGTGCGTTGGACGCATGATGACGGTCTCCTGGTGACGGTCGGCGGGGGTGACACGTGCCTCATGATCTGGACCCACGAGGCAGAGGGGCACCGGGAGGCCAGACATTGTGACAGTGAAGAGTCGGACATCGAGAGCGAGGATGATGGGGGTGAGAAATACACCCCAAGCTAAACCGGGGGCTTCAGTCTGAAGTCCTCACAGAGTCACTATCTACGGATATATTTAGCCTCCCTCTAATACGTCATTCTATGTAGCCTCCCGTAGATGGTAAAAAGGCTGTGTGATATTTTCTGTCATTGGCCAGGTTATGACAGTGATGTGACGAGGGAGAATGAGATCAACTACACCATCAAGGCCTTATCCACCAACATGCGTCCCATGACTGGGGTCAAACCCCACCTGCAGCTGAAGGAGCCGTCTGTGGACGAGAGGTAACGAACCACAGGACTGTGGAGAGACACCCAAGGGATCCAATCTTTTTCTTTTCTTTTTCTTTTGAGCTTTCTTTATTGGACACATGATGGACAAATCTTGAACAGTCAAAATACTTTGAGCCAATCAGTTTAAAGTGAAACGAGATGTAGTGAAAGCACAGCCAATTGGGGACTCATAGTGAATGTATCAAAGTGAGACCAAACGGTCCACCAACTCAATTTGTGTCAATTCAAATTTACTCAATCACGTTTATTTTTTGCCTTTACGTGAATTCATACTGCCCATTTGAGGATAACCTCACCTCTCTCTTCTTCTCTCTTCAATGTCTGTCCATCTGTCTCTGTCTGTCCTGCTCTCCTCTTTCATTCTACTTGAAGGCAGGGGGTAGTCAGGTAAGAGACTTTACACAAGACATAACTATTACTTTAGGGAAAAGTACCTCTTGCTAGGCACAATATACTGTAAACCCTGAGATACAGTATCTCAGTTTCAGCTATCTCAAGTATCGATTGATAAAGGATGTTAATATATGTATTTCACATAACCTATTGTCCAAATAAGCCGTACATAAGGTCTTTATTTGGGTTTTGGAAATGTTTTTGGTTTCCGGCTATAATAAAAAATCATGTCTGCTTCAGTCTATGGTTGGACAACCCGTGCAGCATCTATGGGTGCTGGTTAGTGGTTGTCATAGAGATCCTGAAGGTGCTGGTTGTTATGGATACTCCGTGGTGCTGAATATGGTGTATTTTATGTCCTCAGTGGCTGCAGTGTCAGTGTTGTGTTACGCTGCTGTGTCGGTGGGGCAGCTGTGAACGCTGTGCTGTCAGAACCCCTGTTCTAATGTTCCCTTTCCCTTTGTTATCGCTGCCATGGAAGAGGGTCAAGGTAAGACACATCTCCTCTGGTCCATATTAAGTTCTGATTAAATATTTCAGACGCAAATTTCACTTGTTGAGTACATACTCAAGCTCAAGAAAGGTCTTCTGGAAATACGTGTTTCATGAATGTCTTGACTTGTATTTTGGATCTTTGACTTGAGAAAGATTGGTCGATGGGATCATACACAGCAGCTCCTCTTATTCTGTGTCAGACCTCCTGTTAGCAGGGCGCTGCCACAGCCTGAGAAGCTGCAGACCAACAACGTGGGCAAGAAGAAGAGGCCCATCGAGGTGAGACTTGTGTTACCTCAGGACAAATACACACGTCCAAATCATGTTTTATGGATGTTGGCTATTGCAACCCACCTATTTCATCAAGTGCGTTTGTCATTCAGCAAATGGGTTGGTCATTGTTTTGGTAATGCAATCCTTTAGAATCAAGTGTTCTTCTTTGTCCACTCCAGACCTCCTCTTCAGGGACCCTGATTTCATCCTAATTTCATTTTGAGGAAGTACATGCTCCTGCTGTTCTGCCATTCCTGGCACTGACAAAAAAGAAAATTGTCTCGCCCTCTGTAGCTATGGGGATTACCTCTGACCCTGGCCCTTTCACGACTCTCCCACAGGACCTGGTGCTGGATCTGGTTTTTGGTTACCGTGGCAATGACTGCCGCAACAACGTCCACTACCTGAATGAGGGGGCAGATATCATCTACCACACAGCTTCTGTTGGCATCGTCCTCAACCTAACCACAGGTGGGGGGTTAGAGTAAAGAAGGGATGGGCAGAGTTGTGTTCATCTGAACAGAGTTTTACAGTTCTGTTGAATGAGTCTTAATGCTGTTCTTTCAGATCCTAAATATGTTCTTTCATGTTCTTACGAGAACTGTCAATTCATATATATCTTTGTGTGCGTGTGCGTGTGTGTGTGTGTGCTTCCTTGCAGCCTGCCAAAGCTTCTATATAGAACATAGTGATGACATTCTGTGCCTGACTATCAATCAACACCCCAAATTCCCCAACGTGGTAGCAACTGGCCAAGTAGGTATGTTTGTGAGAGGTTGACCTCGTGTTTTTCTCCCTATATGTTGTAACTGTGTGTTCTGCTGGGGGACTACTGTGCTCCCCTACCCTCTCTTATCTGTGCTCTGAAGCAGCTAACCTGTATAATCACACGGTTGAATAAAAATAATCATTGTCACGCATGCTCTGTGCCTCGCAATCCACAGAAACCTATCAAACAAAGTCAAAGTCTGTAAACAACTGTTATTTGTCTGGAAAGAGAGAATCAAAAGCTGCATGTAGGAGCTCCTTGTACATTTCCCATGTGCCTATTGGCTCTTAATGAGGAAGACTACTACAATACAGTATGCTGACAAAAATCTTCTTAACACTTGGACTGTGTAAAATAGTGTCATAGAGTTGTAGTGGTGCCATTGATCTTACTAGTATTTTTGAACTATTTATTTTTCCTTACAGGTGATACTGGTGATATGTCAGGTAAGAACTAGTTTTGGTTAATTCCAGACAGCAGAGAATGTTGTTCTGAAGGAGAGGGTTTCAATAAACTAAAGGGAAAATATGAAGATGGTTTTCTTATGGTAGATTGAGAATATCCTAATCTTCTTCATACAGAGCATGGTTTAATTGATCGACAGCTACTCAGATACCTTCTACTACAGGTATCATCAACTAGATTCAGCCACGGGCTATTTTATTTTATTGAGCGGACGGTCAGGGAGCTGGAACATAATTACAAATCATTTGTAGACTGCAATTTGACCTCACGAATCCCAAACAGATATAATATTTGACAAAAACATGATCATTTCAAACCTTGCTTACATTTGTATACGATCACGTGTCTCTCTATTAAGTGTGGGATGGGAATACTTGGGAACAGATTAAAACAATTCTAATAACTGGTGTTTTTACAGACTTCTATGTCCGACATCAACATTTTTTTTCAAAATTATTGCTCAGAAAACTTGGGGGGGCCAAATCAAACCACCCGTGGATCAAATTCGGCCCGCGGGCCGCCAGTTGGGGAACCCTGTTCTGCTACATCCACAATGTATTATATTGATACACTGCCACCTAGTAGGTTAGATGGGAAGGTCAAATGTGCACCTCACACAAACTTGCTTGCTTTGAAGTATTTGCAGCTCTTGTTTGACCCCCACTTACATTAGTAGGCTACTTTATTCAAGGCACATTTTTATATGAATGTACCATTGATATTTAATATCCATGATCAACTATTTTTAATCAAAAAGTCACAATCACATAATCATTTCATTTGTGGATTTAGTTTGGGCCAAACGTTTCTGTCCTCTTCTCAGTCAGCATACATGAAGCTTGAATCTACAATTGTCTTGTTCCCTCCTTCAGCCACGTCGCCCTCCATTCACGTGTGGGACGCCATGAACAAGCAGACGCTGTCTGTCCTGCGCTGTTTCCACTCGCGGGGGGTCTGCTCGGTCAGCTTCAGTGCCACTGGGAAGCTGCTGCTCTCTGTGGGTCTGGACCCAGAACACACCATCACCATCTGGAAGTGGCAAGAAGGTAAACACCTGACACTGACTCAGTAGAGGCTATTCACCTCATCACGGTGCACCTGTTAGTGCCCAGCTGGAATTAATACAGGTCAATGTATCACCTACAGAGCTTGTTCTAATAAATCATTCTTCTTAAGGTGCCAACGTGGCCAGTCGGTCAGGCCACATTCAGCGGATCTTTGTGGCGGAGTTCCGTCCAGACTCGGACACCCAGTTTGTGTCTGTGGGTGTCAAGCATGTGAGGTTCTGGACGCTGGCGGGCCGGGCTCTGCTCAGTAAGAAGGGCATGATGAGTAACATAGAGGACGCCCGCATGCAGACCATGCTCTCTGTGGCTTTTGGGGCTGTAAGTCCATTCCCCACTCTCTATTGCCATATGATACCTAATCGGACAATACAGTTACCGCATATGCAATTTCCCCTATGGAATATGTATAATCAGCGTTAATATTTTTGACATTTGGCTTATTGTTAAGCCATACTATACTTATTTCATTTATTTCCTAATGACTTGAATTCATGTTGAAAACATTTGAATATAACCCACCTTTCATTTCAAAGGTATGACAATGGTGTGTAGTATGATATGATAAATGTAGAAATAATTACATGCATATAAAAGCCTATTGAATATACTTGGCTATGGTTAACAACGATGATACAGATAACAACGATGATAACATGCCATGTAATTGGTTCTTGTACTGCTTGATTGTCTGTGCAATGATCCTCTGCTCTTTCAGATCACTAGATAAGTGCAGTTTTTGTTTTTTTGTTTCAGAATAACTTGACATTTACAGGTACTATTAGTGGGGATGTGTGTGTGTGGAAGGAGCACATTCTAGTGAGAGTAGTGGCTAAGGCCCACACAGGGCCTGTATTCACCATGTACACTACACTAAGAGATGGCCTCATCGTTACAGGAGGCAAGGAAAGGCCGTGAGTACTGCTCCTCTCCTCACTGTACCAGCTACCACTATTGTTAGCCCTCTGAACTCAATAAACTGATTTGGATTAATTCATCTAAGTGTGCTATTTAATACGGTTTCTTACTCTCATTCCTAAATATGTTTTTGTAAGAAACCTGAATGGTTTACAGTAGTCACAACGGTGTTGTGTTTTGGTGCCCCCTATAGGTCAAAGGAAGGAGGTGCTCTGAAGCTGTGGGACCAGGAGCTGAAGCGTTGCAGAGCCTTCCGCCTGGAGACCGGACAGATCATAGACTGTGTGCGCTCCGTATGCAGAGGAAAGGTTAGGCTCTCCACCATCCACTGGGAATGAAGAATATGGTAATGAGTCATGCTTTGGTTAAGGATCAAGTCCACATCTGGATTTTTCATCCACATTTACCTTGTTTCTGTTGAAGGGTAAAATCCTTGTAGGAACGAGGAATGCTGAGATCATTGAGGTGGGGGAGAAGAACGCGGCGTGCAACATCCTGGTGAACGGCCACATGGATGGACCGATCTGGGGTGTGGGCACCCATCCCACTCGGGATGTGTTCCTGTCCGCTGCAGAGGATGGCACTGTGAGGCTGTGGGACATCCCAGAGAAGGTCAGGAGCCTCTGTGTGTCCTGTTAGCTTTTTGATGGAATCTTTCTTACAGATGTATTGTACTACTCATGTGTTGTGAGTGAGGCACTATAAGAACCTTGTGTGTTGACTTTCTCTGTGTTGAATTTTTTGGGGGGTAACAGAAGATGCTGAACAAGGTGAACCTGGGCCACCCAGCACGTACGGTGGCCTACAGCCCTGAGGGGGACATGGTGGCCATCGGCATGAAGAACGGAGAGTTCATTATCCTGCTGGTCACCTCACTCAAGATCTGGGGCAAGAAAAGGGACCGCCGCTCCCCCATCCAAGATATCAGGTGGGGGGGGGATCCCTATAAAAAAATCACAGTGCTTATTATGGGGAAACATGTCCCAAGTGTACTGAGTATTCTTCTCTGTGTTGGAACAAATGTCAGAGGACACATTTTCTACTGAACATGTTTCTTCCTCAGGTTCAGTCCAGATTCACGCTACTTGGCAGTGGGCTCCAGTGAGAGTGCGGTTGACTTCTACGACCTGACGCTTGGACCACAACTCAACCGTATTAACTGCTGCAGGGACATCCCCAGCTTTGTCATGCAGATGGACTTCTCTGCAGACAGCTGCTATGTTCAGGTAGAGGCACAAGATCTGTGTATCTAGGATTGTGCAAATGTGGACTAACTCTCCAATATGAAACTCTCACAATATTCAGACTGCATTATTATTTGCTATTACCCAAACAGATATCTACTGGTGCTTACAAGCGGCTGGTGTATGAGGTACCATCTGGGAAGCAGGCCACAGAGCAGGCAGTCATAGACAGGATAACCTGGGCCACATGGACAAGGTGAGTGTGTGTTATGTTAGGGCCATAGTAATCACACTACTGACGTGTCCATATGAAGTAATCCATACTGGGGACACAGGGGTTACACCCTGGCCTTTTCTCATTTGGGAAAAAGTCTGTTCTCTCCTCTGTGACCTGGAAACCGATAATTGGTCAAGTGGTCAAAGAGAGTGCCAATTAGTTAGTAGGCGAACGGAAGAGTGTCCTCGCCTCCTCGTTAGCCACCTTTCATCGAGGACAGTCATGTGTATCCTACCTGAGTTCTTCGTGGAAGAGTTTTGATATCTGTCACACCCCGTTTAAAGCAGTTGTTTTCTCGAAGGAGAAAAACATGCAACAGTTAAAAACGATATGTTACTTATCCTCACTTTGCATTTATTTTGGGATTCCTTCTTCCCTGTAAACATAATTTGCCTGTTGATGTGTGAGTAGAGTCTCATTTAATACAAGCGCATTTTCATCCATGTTCCTTCTCCTCGCCGCCTTTCCTCGATTACCTTTTGACCTTTTTCATAAGGAGGCGAGAGAGGACTGAGGAAAGAGGACACAGTAGTTGAGCAAATTCAAAATTGAGAAAAGGCCCGTCAAAGCACCACATGATCATTGGAGTTACTTCCTGTCTAACGTGTGATGTTTCACTGTCTGGTCAGTGTCCTGGGGGACGAGGTTGTGGGGATCTGGTCCCGTAACACTGACAAAGCAGACGTCACCTGTGCCTGTGTGTCCCACTCTGGCCTGAACATTGTCACAGGCGATGACTTTGGAATGGTAAAGCTGTTTGACTTTCCATGTCCAGAAAAGTTTGTAAGTATAATCTGTATTCTATGATGCTGATTTGTGTATCTGTGTAAATATTGAATTCTGGTTGAATTGTACCTTATGAATCCAAGATGGCAGAAATGTATACATTTACAGTTATAGAATAGAATATATTTCTTTATTTACGTCACTTACAAAAATGTAATACTGCATATTTTTTACAACTGCTAATACTTGTTGAATGACTACTCATTAATTGTATCATGTTGGACATTAGTCTACATTATTCACTTTGACTTAAATAAAATAGTAGCTTTCGACATTGATTTGAATGGAGTTATTTATTTTGCTGGTGAACTTCCACTAATGTGTTCCGGGCTTATGTTTGTGGTTTCAATGTGTACCATTCATGTGTCTGTGTGATGTTATTGTGCCTGTGGTTGACCAGGATGACATAATAACAGTGCCACCTAACCTACAGTATGCATCTATTCTAAATTCAGTCTAAATTTAGCTCAGCTACTGGTATTTTGCGGTAGCCATTTTGTTAAAACACTTCTTGTTCCCTGCAGGCCAAACATAAACGCTTTCTGGGCCACTCAGCCCACTTGACTAATATTCGCTTCACAAGTGGGGATCGCTTCGTCATTAGTGCTGGCGGGGACGATAGAAGGTAGAACTCCCGTCTCTATTCGTATAATATTCCTCTGAAAGTCTCAATTTACAACATTGTCATTAGTAGTGTTTTTGGTTCATTGCAGCAATTAACAATTAAATAAACATTGTAATGGTGTATGAAATACTGTAGGTTAGACTGCTGTCTAACTGTTACAGTAATAAGTATGTTTTGCGTCTTCCTTTCCGGTGTCCTCTGCAGCCTGTTTGTCTGGAGGTGCGTCCATGCCCCACACTGAGATGCATAACTGGAGCGACACATCATCCAGTCCAGGGGGCTGCATGGGCTTTTCCCAGCATGGCTATTCAGAGAGAAGAACCCGCTTCGCTGTGGGGCAAGCATGTCAAAACGGACAACGCACCTGGCAGCTAGTAATCATGACTCACTGCCTCAACACTAGGTGCAATCGTCTGCGTGAGCCTCATTTTCAGAAGCCCTGAGGTAGAGGACATTGAGTCACGACCGTTGCAAAATATCCCTCCAAAACATCACATCACAGTTGTAAAACTTGCTTTCATATCACCTGCACATGATTTTGATGGTCATTGTGGAGTGTTTCTGTGTCAACGTTCTAAATTGCAGTTTTGCCAGTTAGTACGAGTAAATGTGACTGATGAAAATGCCATTTTTAAAGACGTGTAACAAACTATCTTAGCCTTAATCTACTGGAGTGACTGATGAGGTTTGGAGTGGTTTGATGTTTGTTTTATATAATTTCAGAGTTTTTTTCCTTCTTTTTTTTAACCAATGATTTAAACTCCTGTGGCCTTCCTCCTGAATGTAACATCCACAGTTACGATCTGGATGTCAGCATGCCAAAGCATACTATGCACTGTACACCCGACCTGGTCACTGTGTTACCCTAATGATTTGTGTATGTGACCGTGTTGTCCACTGGTTGAACCTCAAAACCCCAGCAGTGTGTGACCATGTTGTAGCGATCTTTTAGGTTGTGCTGTAACCCTTCATAACATGTCATGTGTGTGTATACTTGTTTGAGGCTTTGTGTATGTGTGCAATGGGAGTGTATGGCTTATCGAAAGACAATACCGGATTCCCTGTCCAACCAAATTCCTCAGATAAGGAAAAAGGCGAAAAATGGATGTTTCAATGCACTGTTGCATATTTCCTTTCATCATTTTTCAGTGTGCTGCTATGATACAGTATTAAGAGCATACATATTGATATACAGTGCCTTCAGAAAGTATTCCTACCCCTTGACTTATTCCACATTTTGTTTCATTAATCTGAATTCAAAATGGATTAAATGTTTTTTTCTCACCCATCTACACACAATAGCCCATAATGACGGTGAAAACATGTTTGTTTTGCACTGTATAGAAAATGTAATACAGAAATATCTAATTTACACAAGTATTCACACGCATTTGCTATTACACTCCAAATTGAGCTCAGGTGCATCCAATTTCCTTTGATCATTCCTTTGATCTGTCACTACAACTTGATTGGATTCCACCTGTGGCCAATTCCATTGTTTGGACCTGATTTGTAAAGAAACACATGTCTATATAAGGTCCCATAGTTGACAGAGAATGTCACAGCAGAAACTACCATGAAGTCCAAGGAACTGCCCGTAGAGCGCCGAGATAGAATTGTGATTAGGCATATATCTGGGGAAGGATATAAAACCATTTCTAGGGTGTTGAACGTTTCCAAGAACAGAGTGGTGTCCATCATTGGGAAATTTAAAAAAGATGGAACTACCCAGACTATGCCTAGAGCTTGCTGTCTGACCAAACTGAGCAACCGGGAAAGAAGGACCTTGGTCAGGGGGGTGACTTAAATCAGTTATACCTCATTTCTACCAGCATGTCACATGTGCAACCAGAGGAGAAAAAAAACTCTAGACCACCTTTACTCCACACACAGAGACGCATACAAAGCTCTCCCTCGCCCTCCATTGGGCAAATCTGACCATAACTCTATCCTCCTGATTCCTGCTTACGAGCAAAACTTAAAGCAGGAAGCACCAGTGACTCGGTCTATAAAAAAGTGGTCAGATGAAGCAGATGCTAAACTACAGGGCTGTTCTGCTAGCACAGACTGGAATATGTTCTCGGATTCTTCTGATGGCATTGAGGAGTACACCACATCAGTCACTGGCTTTATCAATAAGTGCATCGAGGATGTCATCCCTACAGTGACTGTAGGTACATACCCTAACCAGAAGCCATGGATTACAGGCAACATTCGCACTGAGCCAAAGGTTAGAGCTGCCGCTTTCAAGTTGTGGGACTCTAACCCGGAAGCTTATAAGAAATCCTGCTATGCCCTCTGACAAACCATCAAACAGGCAAAGTGCCAATACAGGACTAAGATTGAATCCTACTACACCGGCTCCTATGTTCATCGGATGCGGCAGGGCCTGCAAACTATTACAGACTACAAAGGGAAGCACAGCCGCGAGCTGACCAGTGACACGAGCCTACCAGACGAGCTAAATCACTTCTATGCTCGCTTCAATGCTAGCAACACTGAGACATGCACGAGAGCATCAGCAGTTCCGGGACGACTGTGTGATCACGCTATCCGTAGCCGATGTAAGACCTTTAAACAGGTCAACATTCACAAGCCTGCTGGGCCAGATGGATTACCAGGACGTGTGCTCCGGGCATGTGCTTACCAACTGGCAGGTGTCTTCACTGACATTTTCAACATGTTCCTGATTGAGTCTGTAATACCAACATGTTTCAAGCAGACCACCATAGTCCCTGTGCCCAAGAGCACTAAGGTAACCTGCCCAAATGACTACCGACCCATAGCCCATCTGTAGCCATGAAGTGCTTTGAAAGGCTGGTAATGGCTCACATTAACATCATTATCCCAGAAAACCTAGACCCACTTCAATTTGCATACCGCTCAAACACATAAACAGATGATGCCATCTCTATTGCACTCCACTGCCCTTTCTCACCTGGACAAAAGGAACACCTACGTGAGAATGTTATTCATTGACTACAGCTCAGCGTTCAACACCATAGTGCCCTCAAAGCTCATCACTAAGCTAAGGATCCTGGGACTAAACACCTCCCTCTGCAACTGGATCCTGGACTTCCTGACGGGCCGCCCCCCAGGTGGTGAGGTAGGTAGCAACACATCTGCCACGCTGATCCTCAACACTGGAGCCCCTCAGGGGTGCATGTTCAGTCCCCTCCTGTACTCCCTGTCCAAGCACGACTGCATGACCAGGCACGACTCCACACTCCAGACGAGACAACAGTGGTAGGCCTGACTACCAACAATGACAAGACAGCCTATAGGGAGGAGGTTAGAGACCTGGCCGGGTGGTACCAGAATAACAACCTATCCCTCAATGTAATCAAGACAAAGATGATTGTGGACGACAGGAAAAGGAGGACCGAGAACAAACCCATTCTCATCGACGGGGCTGTAGTGGAGTAGGTTGAGAGCTTCAAGTTCCTTGGTGTCCACATCACCAACAATCTAGAATGGTCCAAACACATCAAGACAGTTGCGAAGAGGGCTCGACAAAACCTATTCCCCCTCAGGAGACTGAAAAGATTTGTTATCAGATCCTCAAAACATTGAGAGCATCCTGACTGGTTGCATCACTGCCTGGTACGGCAACTGCTCGGCCTCCGACCGCAAGGCACTACAGAGGGTAGTGCGTACAGCCCAGTACATCACTGGGACTAAGCTGTCTGCCATCCAGGACCTCTATACCTGGCGGTTTCAGAGGAAGGCCCTAAAAATTTTCAAAGACCCCAGCCATAGACTGTTCTCTCTGCTACCACATGGCGAGCGGTACCGGAGTGCCAACTCTAGGACCAAAAGGCTTCTCAAAAGCTTTTACCACCACGCCATAAGACTTCTGAACAGGTAATCAAATGGCTACCCCCCCCCAAACCCCTCTTTTACGCTGCTGCTACTCTTTGTTTATCATCTATGCATAGTCACTTTAACTATACATTCACGTACATATTAATTACCTCAATTAGCCTGACTAACCGGTGCCCCTGCACATTGGCTATACGGACTATTTGCATTGTGTCCCGCCACCCCCCCAACCACCAACCCTCTCTTTTACGCTGCTGCTACTCTCTGTTTGTCATCTATGCATAGTAACTTTAACTATATCCACATGTGCATATTACCTCAATTAGCCCGACTAACTTGTGCCCCCGCACATTGACTCTGTACTGGTACCACCTGTATACAGCCTCACTACTGTTATTTTCACTGTCATTTGACTGTGTTTTTATTTTGTATTTCTTTACTTATCTATTGTTAACCTAAACCTATTTTTTTGTTTAAAAATTCTACTGTTGGTTAGGGCTTGTACTTACAAATAAGGATTTCATTGTAAGGTCTACTACACCTGTTGTATTCAGCGCACGTGACAAATAAACTTTGATTTTATTTGACCAAGAACCCAATGATCAATCTGACAGAACTACAGAGTTCCTTGGCTGAAATGGGAGAACCCATCTAAAGGACAGCAGTCTCTACAGCACTTCACAAATGCACTTCACAAATGGGCTTTATGGGAGTGGCCAGATGGAAGCAAAAAAAGGCACATGACCGAGTGCCTGGAGTTTGCAAAGAGGCACGTGAAAGACTCTGAGAGCATAAGGCAAAATTTTATGTGGTCTGATGATACGAAAATGTAACTCTTAGGCCTGAATGCAAAGCACTATGTCTGGAGAAAACCAGGCACAGCTCAACACCCTTTTTAGCACCATCCCTACCGTGAAGAACAGTGGTGGCAGCATCATGCTATGGGAATGCTTTTCAGCAGCAGCGACTGGGAGACTGTTAAGGATAGAGGGAACAATGAATGGAGCCAAATGCAGGCAAATCCTTGATGAGAACCTGCTTCAGAGTGCAAACAACCTTAGACTGAGGCAAAGATTTATGTTCCAACAGGACAATGACCTCAAGCATACAGCCAAAGCAATGCTGGAATGGCTTCAGAACAAGAATGTGAAAGTCCTTGAGTGGCATCGTCAAAACCCACACTTGAATCACATTGAAAGTCTGTGGAAAGACTTGAAGATTGCTGTTCAATGCCGCTCCCCATCTCATTTATGAGCTTGAGAAAATCTGCAAAGAAGAATGGGAGAAAATCCACAAATCTAGATGTGCAAAGCTGCTACAGGCGTACCAAAGACGACTCAAAAATATAATTGCCACCAAAGGTGCTTCTACAAAGTATTGACTCAGGGGTGTGAATACTTATGTCAATTAGATATTTCTGTATTTCATTTTCAATACATTTAAAAACATGTTTTCACTTTGTCAACATGTGTATATGGGTGAGAAAATAATAATGTAATACATTTTTAATTCAGGCTGGAACACAACAAAATCTGGAATAAGTCAAGGGGTATGAATACTTCCTGTAGGCACTGTATGTTTAAAAGTGAGTGGCTATTTTTTACAAGGATATAGGTGTATGTTTCTTGTAACCAGATATGATACACCTAACAGAGTAAATTGAAAATATGAAATGTGAAGAATGTTTTCCCTCTTGTTTTAATTACGTTGTTAAATAGATGACATGTTTACTGCATATTTGATTTACATTACATCAATGTAAATATAGTTTGTAAATATTATTTTGTATATTTTTTGTGAAATGTTTCTTAAATCACATTTTAATAAAGAAAATGTATAGACAACAACATAAGTTCTTTATCAGGCAGAGGGTACTAACTCAACCAAAAAGGTATATCAATCCAGTAACTATTTGCATACAGCAGTGATCTAAGCTATGTAAATTTGATGGTTTGCTGAGCTAATAATAAACTGTTGAGATGATAGCCTGTTCAGAAAAAATAATTCCCTTATCATTCACAAAATGACGTTGATGTTCCGAAACAGAGAAGAGTATTTAAAATGGTAGTTGCAGGCGTTAAAGCCACAACAACAAAATCCCATGACTAAAACTGTCTATCTCAGATAACTTGGCCCCTCAAACAATCTAACTTCCCCTTTCATGTAAAAAGTCATGACCATCATGATTTTAGGGAAAGATTATCATTTTGTACATTTAAACTGTGAGTTTGACCAATTCCACCTTTTTAATATTTTTTAATATAAAAACATTGAAAACCTTTATAAACAAATCCATATGATGGAAATCCTTCGCAGTGATGGAGAACTTGAACTCCTGTACTGTAGTTACCTAGTGCTGATTGATAGACCTATCTGTGATTGACTGACCACACTTCCTAGCTACTCAATCATCTTCATGACATAATCAGAAAGCTCCCATTTCAGAGTGTAATTACACTAAACAAAAACATAACATGAAACAATTTCAAAGATTTAACTGAGTTCATATAGTTCATAAGGAAATCAGTCAATTCAAATGAATTCATTAGGCCCTAATCTATGGATTTCACATGACAGGGAATACAGATATGAATCTGTTGGTCACAGATACCTTAAAAAAAGTAGGGTCTGGATCAGAAAATCTGTCAGTATCTGGTGTGAATAACATTTGCATCATGCAAAACTACAAATCGCTACAAGATCCTGCACGTCATCTCTAGCTGACACTTTTGCTAACAGGTATTGTGTCAATTTAAAACTAGCACAAGATAGTTCACATAATTGTCCATTTAAAGATATTTTGCCAATTTATTCATTTTTACATTTAACTAACAGATAGTTAATCCAGAGATTCTTACCTTTGCCTCGATTCGGCAGTCTCGTTCAGATCATCATGGCATTCGTAGTTCTTTATGATAGCCATATTAGCAGCTAATTTGCATTTCATTTTTGCGGCGTTAATCCGGGCAAATATATTGATAAATCACCTTGTCCTAGTGGGGTTTACAGTTATCAAAACATCATGAGAGGGTAAACCTACATGAAACACAGCCTTTATTTTAAGTGTTTCTAAAATCCCCTATGGGAATAGTGAATGGTGGAAAACAATTGGAATCATTCCGTTTGACTGCTAGGTTTTATGGGTATTATGACTCATACTGTGGTATACTCTATGACCAGTTTACATACACCAACATCAATTTGATCCCAAATAAAAAAGCCATGTAACATCCTTTTAACACATTTTATTGTTATTGTTTATATATACAAGCACATCTAGGTACGGGATACACTCTAGCGCATACAAACCACTCCAAAGCATAGTCTTCATTTAGTATAAATGTATAATGAATCAATAAGACAGTGTTTTATATTGTAATGAAATGTAACACTAATCCATCTATTTGTATCCAAGAAAATCTCAGATTCTCATCCACTTAGTTTAATTTGTAACCAAGCATACTTTACCTAAAGATACACCAGTCTGTCAATGTTTTTAGTTGCTGAGTTGCTACAAGTATCGTCTGTGAATTGTGTAATAACTTATGCAACCATGAGAACACGGTCTCTGAATATATAATTTTATGACTTAGTGAAGGATGTAGGGGATGAGGGTTTGAGAGCTGAAAGCCTCAGGCCGAGACTCATAACTTGACAGAGAAGGACGTTCCGCAGGAGCAGCCGTGGTCTGCCTGGGGGTTCTTCAGCATCTGGAAGGAGGAGCGGATCAGCTCACGAGTATAGTCCAGTGTCGAGCCTTTCACAAACTCCAGGCTATCTTGGTCCACAATGATCCCTACCCCTCCCTGCTCAAACACCCTGAGAAAAAAATGGGGTGCAGTAGAAAGAGTTTAGAATGGAATAAAAAAAAGGAGAATTCTAAGGGATTGAGGACAGAGAGATGTAACACATTGTAATGATCAGCTATACAAACCCACAGACTGTGTGGTGAAGAAAGCGCAACAGCGCCTCTTCAACCTCAGGACGCTGAAGAAATTTGGCTTGTCACCTAAAACCCTCACAAACTTTTACAGATGCACAATTGAGAGCATCCTGTCAGGCTGTATCACCGCCTGGTACGGCAACTGCACCGCCCACAACCGCAAGGCTCTCCAGAGGTTAGTGCAGTCCGCACAACGCATCACCGGGGGCAAACTATCTGCCTTCCAGGACACCTACAGCACCCAATATCACAGGAATGGCAAAAAGATCATGGACAACAACCACCCAAGCCCCTGCCCGTTCACCACACTAACATCCAGAAGTCAAGGTCAGTACAGGTGCATCAAAGCTGGGACCGAGAGACTGATCAAGTCGCTCTGGATAAGAGCGTCTGCTAAATGTCTTAAATGTAAATGTAATGTAAATGATCAGGCCATCAGACTGTTAAACAGCCATCACTAACACAGAGAGGCTGCTGCCTACATACAGCCTTGAAATCATTGGCCACTTTAAAAAATGGATCACTAGCCACTTTAATAATTCTACTTTAATAATGTTTACATACCTTGCATCACTCATATGTATATACTGTATTTTATACCATCTATTGCATCTTGCCTATGCCACTCTGTCATTGCCCATCCATATATGTATATATTCTTATTCCATTCCTTTACTTAGATTTGTGTGAATTAGGTAGCTGTTGTGGAATTGTTAGATTACATGTTAGATATTGCTGCACTGTTGGAACTAGAAGCACAAGCATTTCGCTACACTCGCAATAACATTGCTAACCATGTGTATGTGACCAATAAAATTGGATTTGAGATGATTGTGTTAGCACAAATACATTTACATTTACATTTAAGTCATTTAGCAGACGCTCTTATCCAGAGCGACTTACAAATTGGTGCTTTCACCTTATGACATCCAGTGGAACAGCCACTTTACAATAGTGCATCTAGGTCTTTTAAGGGGGGGGGGAGAAGGATTACTTTATCCTATCCTAGGTATTCCTTAAAGAGGTGGGGTTTCAGGTGTCTCCGGAAGGTGGTGATTGACTCCGCTGTCCTGGCGTCGTGAGGGAGTTTGTTCCACCATAGGGGGCCAGAGCAGCGAACAGTTTTGACTGGGCTGAGCGGGAACTGTACTTCCTCAGTGGTAGGGAGGCGAGCAGGCCAGAGGTGGATGAACGCAGTGCCCTTGTTTGGGTGTAGGGCCTGATCAGAGCCTGGAGGTAGTGAGGTGCCGTTCCCCTCACAGCTCCGTAGGCAAGCACCATGGTCTTGTAGCGGATGCGAGCTTCAACTGGAAGCCAGTGGAGAGAGCGGAGGAGCGGGGTGACGTGAGAGAACTTGGGAAGGTTGAACACCAGACGGGCTGCGGCGTTCTGGATGAGTTGTAGGGTTTAATGGCACAGGCAGGGAGCCCAGCCAGCAGCGAGTTGCAGTAATCCAGACGGGAGATGACAAGTGCCTGGATTAGGACCTGCGCCGCTTCCTGTGTGAGGCAGGGTCGTACTCTGCGGATGTTGTAGAGCATGAACCTACAGGAACGGGCCACCGCCTTGATGTTATTTGAGAACGACAGGGTGTTGTCCAGGATCACGCCAAGGTTCTTAGCGCTCTGGGACGAGGACACAATGGAGTTGTCAACCGTGATGGCGAGATCATGGAACGGGCAGTCCTTCCCCGGGAGGAAGAGCAGCTCCGTCTTGCCGAGGTTCAGCTTGAGGTGATGATCCGTCATCCACACTGATATGTCTGCCAGACATGCAGAGATGCGATTCGCCACCTGGTCGTCAGAAGGGGGAAAGGAGAAGATTAATTGTGTGTCGTCTGCATAGCAATGATAGGAGAGACCATGTGAGGTTATGACAGAGCCAAGTGACTTGGTGTATAGCGAGAATAGGAGAGGGCCTAGAACAGAGCCCTGGGGGACACCAGTGGTGAGAGCACGTGGTGAGGAGACGGATTCTCGCCACGCCACCTGGTAGGAGCGACCTGTCAGGTAGGACGCAATCCAAGCGTGGGCCGCGCCGGAGATGCCCAACTCGGAGAGGGTGGAGAGGAGGATCTGATGGTTCACAGTATCGAAGGCAGCCGATAGGTCTAGAAGGATGAGAGCAGAGGAGAGAGAGTTAGCTTTAGCAGTGCGGAGCGCCTCCGTGATACAGAGAAGAGCAGTCTCAGTTGAATGACTAGTCTTGAAACCTGACTGATTTGGATCAAGAAGGTCATTCTGAGAGAGATAGCGGGAGAGCTGGCCAAGGACGGCACGTTCAAGAGTTTTGGAGAGAAAAGAAAGAAGGGATACTGGTCTGTAGTTGTTGACATCGGAGGGATCGAGTGTAGGTTTTTTCAGAAGGGGTGCAACTCTCGCTCTCTTGAAGACGGGAGGGACGTAGCCAGCGGTCAGGGATGAGTTGATGAGCGAGGTGAGGTAAGGGAGAAGGTCACCGGAGATGGTCTGGAGAAGAGAGGAGGGGATAGGGTCAAGCGGGCAGGTTGTTGGGCGGCCGGCCGTCACAAGACGCGAGATGTCATCTGGAGAGAGAGGGGAGAAAGAGGTCAGAGCACAGGGTAGGGCAGTGTGAGCAGAACCAGCGGTGTCGTTTGACTTAGCAAACGAGGATCGGATGTCGTCGACCTTCTTTTCAAAATGGTTGACGAAGTCATCTGCAGAGAGGGAGGAGGGGGGGGAGGGGGAGGAGGATTCAAGAGGGAGGAGAAGGTGGCAAAGAGCTTCCTAGGGTTAGAGGCAGATGCTTGGAATTTAGAGTGGTAGAAAGTGGCTTTAGCAGCAGAGACAGAGGAGGAAAATGTAGAGAGGAGGGAGTGAAAGGATGCCAGGTCTGCAGGGAGGCGAGTTTTCCTCCATTTCCGCTCGGCTGCCCGGAGCCCTGTTCTGTGAGCTCGCAATGAGTCGTCGAGCCACGGAGCGGGAAGGAGGACCGAGCCGGCCTGGAGGAACATTGGTGACAAGGGGAGCAGAGGCCCTAAAATAAATACAATTATTCAAATAATTGTGTTCCTGCTGCATGCCATTCAACACATTAAATAGTTCATTCATAATGAGGTCTTCTTGAATGATTACAGAGGTACAATCAATCAATGACAATTACCTGTCATCCTCATTCCTAGTACTGTCAACGATAAACTTGTACTGGAACCCAGAGCAGCCTCCCCCTTCCACCTGTATTCTCAGGTACTCTCCCTTATCCATGATCTCTCCTAACCTCTGAACAACACACAGAGAAAAGGGTAATTATGTCAGTCGTTGACATTGTGGAGTGTCCTTGTATCACTTGATCAGTGTTGATGAAAGTAAAAGTGAGTGCTCGAGAAAAACAGAGCTTTTACAGCCCACACATATGGGAATTATTTCAAATGAGAAGCTACATGGTATACTGTACATGACATGTAAGCAATTTGAGTGAATAATTGCCCTAACCTTAACACATGATGCACTGAGGTATACTTTCTCTTCAACTGGACTGGACTCTGCTGGTTCCTCTTCGGCTGATGTGCTGCTTAATCGAGAGAAATCTGTGTAGAGGGGTTGTGACCTTTGGGAACATCTCAGTAATATTGGTTGGCCCACATTGGTGACAAGGGGAGCAGAGGCCCTAAAATAAATACAATTATTCAGTCAAATTAGAGTACCAAAGATGCTCAAGACATACACATCACTCACTTTGAATATACACTACATGACCAAAGGTATGTGGACACCTGCTCGTCAAACATCTCATTCTAAAATCATGGGCATTAATATGGAGTTGGTCCCCCTTTGCTGCTATAACAGCCTCCACTCTTCTGGGAAGGCTTTCCACTAGATGTTGGAACATTGCTGCAGGGACTTGCGTCCATTCAGTCACAAGAGCATTAGTGAGGTCGGGCACTGATGTTGGCTCGCAGTCGGGGTTCCAATTCATCCCAAAGGTGTTTGGCAGGGTTGCGTTCAAGGCTCTGCAGGCCAGTCAAGTTCTTCCACACCGATCTCGACAAACCATTTCTGTATGGACCTCGCTTTGTGCACGGGGGCATTGTCATGCTGGAACAGGAAGGCCCTTCCCCAAAGTGTTTCCATAAAGTTGGAAGCACATAATCATCTAGAATGTCACTGTATGCTGTAGTGTTAATATTTCCCTTCACTGGAACTAAGAGTCCTAACCCAAATCATGAAAAACAGCCCCAGACCATTATTCCTCTTCCACCAAACTTTACAGTTGGCACTATCCATTCGGGCAGGGGGCGTAGTCCAATTGCGGTGAGCTTTACACCACTCCAGCCGACGCTTCCATGGTTGCTCATTTCATGAAGCTCCCGACGAACAGTTCTTGTGCTGACGTTGCTTCCAGGGCAGTTTGTAACTCGGTAGTGAGTGTTGCAACAGAGGACAGCACTCGGGGTTCCCATTCTGTGAGCTTGTGTGGCCTACCACTTTGCGGCTCCGTTGTTGTTGTTGCTCTTAGACGTTTCCACTTCAGAATAACAGCACTTACAGTTGACCTGGGCAGATCTAGCAGGGCAACATTTTACCTAACTGACTTGCTGGAAAGGTGGCATCCTATAACGATGCCACGTTGAAAGTCACTGAGCTCTTCAGTAAGGCCATTCTACTGCCAATATCTGTCTATGGAGACTGCATGGCTATGTGCTCAAATCTTATAAACCTGTCAGCAACAGGTGTCGCTGAAATAGACAAATCCACTCATTTGTAAATATAGTGTAGTTACAATTTCTTCATCCCAAAAAAAATGAATCAACTAGTTAATGCTGACCAACTAAGTACAAATTAATGCAACTCTATGCCTATACTACTGACATATAAGGCCTAACGTTACACTGACAGCAGTGCAGTCTACTAGTTACTACTACTTATGCCTCGATCACACCGATAGTGTTATGGCATTTTGGTACACCAGAAGTACATTCATTTCCAATGGAACGCTGATGCGTCAAACTGTATGTTTGACAGAAATGGTAGCAGAAGGTGAATGTTTAACTTTTGTTGCACACATATCCAGATGATGCTGCGTACCATTTTTCACAAAGCCACTATCGGTGTAATCGAGGCGTTCGCTGCAGGGAAGGGGTGGCAGGTAGCCTAGTGGTTAGAGCGTTGGGCCAGTAACTGGAAGGTTGCTGGAACAAATGCCCGAGCTGACAAGGTAAAAATCTGTCGTTCTTCCCCTGAACAAGGCAGTTAACCCACTGTTCCCTGGTAGGCTGTCATTATAAACAAGAATATGTTCTTAACTGACTTGCCTAGTTAAATAAAGGATACAAAATATATATTTTAAAAAGGGCGTTTGTGCAAAATTCTATGCTTACAGTTTGAAGCATATGTTGATAAATCCAATGTAGGTACCACATAGAATGTGCTACAAGGCAAACACAGCATTCTATTGGAAATCAATGTACTTCTGGTGTACCAAAATGTGATAACACAGTGTGATCGGGCGTTACCCCTTGATCACACCAATAGAGTGGTTGCGTAAAATAGTAGGCAGCATCATCAGAAGTTCACCATTCACCTTCTGCTACCATTTCTGTCAAGCAGTCTACACATATGTTGGATAAATCCAACATAGGCACCAGAGAACACACTGCAACTGCTCTTGCGAGGCAAACGCAGCGTTCTATTGGAAATTCATGTATTTCCGGGGTACCAAAATGCAATCACACTGTTTGTGTGATCGAGGCATTAGCTTTGGAACACAACATCGGGAGTCTGTTGGTTAATATTGTGGTAAGGTTGTTTTTTTCCATCGCCACCCACCAGAACGATGCACAACTCTGGGAGTCCAACCTGTGTCCCAAAGCCTACAGGGATGGGTCCAGCCTTGGGGTCATGTATAAAGGCTCAGTGGATCATGAGAGCTGGCTAGACCCATGTGTAGCTAGATCAAGACACACAACGTTGACTAAGTCCAAAGTATTTGTCTGATTAGATGGTAGGACAATGTTTTATTAACAGCAATCAAACTTTTACGCAGCTAGATGACGAAAGCTTGACTGACACAAAATGATAACCAATGCCGTAATGTTAAGAGAGCGGAATGGACAGAATTAAGTTGTTTATATGCCTTCTTAAACAATTCCCGTATATTTCAATACCCATATAATTGCTTATTGTATACCTAGCAAGGGTCCATGCTCTTGTCTTTGTCGCACTCAACATAGCTCCTCGACCTAGGAATGACATCTTCCATAACACTGTAGCTAGAAAGCCCACCCCCAACATGGAGAAACTGCGGCGTCAGATCAAGTGACGGAAAACGATTGGTCACGACGTCACAAGAAACGCCTACCGTGCAATATATAAAATATCTGATTCGTTACATTCAACGCCAGTCAGCGGACCTTGTAGAATCGCGACATTTTCCTGTGACAAGGAGTGTCTGTCGGCCTGCACCTGAAGCAAAGATGTTTTATAAGTAACCCAAGATAGAGCAGAGCCTGTAGTTTCTAATGGGAGAAAATTAAGAATCGTGGGCAGAACAAGCAAGGAGGTGGACGGAGCCAAGAACGAGCTAGTGAGATCCTATTGTCGCGTTCTAGCATTTATTTGCATATTTCTGTTAGGGAATACCTACTCTGCGAAGTGCGCGTGTGCAGTAACGCAATTCGCCCTTGCACTCCCAAACAACGCACCTTTTAGAAACGTTGACAAAGGGTAGGCTACAAAACACCGATTCCAGTTTTGGCAACAAAAAAAACTGTATGGTGATCAAATGTTTAATCGATGAGAAAATGTGCAGAATTTCGGCCAAAATCCATATCGCTCAATCTTCTCTCACCTCCGGCAACTGGGCTTCCTCTCATGACCATATTTGGTAGTGAGTGGAAACGCCAACCAGATGCTGGCTGGAATGCTTATCATTAATACATCCGGTGAAATATCTGGCTTATTCTAACTGTGCCTGAAGGACCCAAGCGGTGTGTTTTAAAAAGTTGTTTTGTTCGCCTAATATATATTTTTCACAACTTGTTATATCGGTGTATATTCAAACGAAGATAGAAAGGTAGTTAACAAGTGAACGTTGGATTGATGGATTTGTTACTGTAGACTAAGGGTTGCCAAACTTTTTTTCGTCCACGACCTCATTTGGATATCTGAAAATTCTTGCGACCCCAACCAGCCAATGTTTACATTTTATTTGGGGCTATGGCAGGCAATTGCAAAACATTCTAACAGTAGAAAATAGTAAAAATAAAGAAAACCCTAGAATGAGTAGGTGTGTCCACACGTTTAAATGGTACTGTATATATACGTTCAAAAGTTTGGGGTCACATTTTCTGTCCTTTAAAATCACATAAAATTGATCAGAAATACAGTGAAGACATTGTTAATGTTGTAAATGACTGTTGTAGCTGGAAACGGCAGATTTTTTAAATGGAATATCTACATAGGCATACAGAGGCCCATTATCAGCAACCATCACTCCTGTGTTCCAATGGCACATTGTTTTAGCTAATCCAAGTTTATCATTTTAAAAGGCTAATTGATCATTAGAAAACCCTTTTGCAATTATGTTAACACAGCTGAAAACTGTTGTGCTGATTAAAGAAGCAATACAACTGGCCTTCTTTAGACTAGTTGAGTATCTGAAGCATCAGCATTTGTGGGTTCGATTACAGGCTCAAAATGGCCAGAAGCAAAGAACTTTCTTCTGAAACTCGTCAGTCTATTCTTGTTCTGAGAAATGAAGGCTATTCCATGCAAGAAATTGCCAAGAAACTGAATATCTCGTACAACGCTGTGTACTACTCCCTTCACAGAACAGTGCAAACTGGCTCTAACCAGAATAGAAAGAGGAGCGGGAGGCCCTGGTGCACAACTGAGCAGGGAACAAGTACATTAGAGTGTCTAGTTTATGAAACAGATGCCTTACAAGTCCTCAACTGGCAGCTTCATTAAATAGTACCTGCAAAACACCAGTCTCAACGTCAACATTGAAGATGCGACTCCGGGATGCTGGCTTTATAGGCAGAGTTGCAAAGAAAATGCCATATCTCAGACTGGCCAATAAAAATAAAAGATTAAGATGGGCAAAATAACAGAGACTGGACAGAGGAACTCTGCCTAGAAGGCCAGCATCCCAGAGATATTTCTGTACTTTGTCATTATGGGGTATTGGGTGTAGATAGGTGTTTTTTATTTATTTAATCAATTTTGAATTCAGGCTGTAATACAGATTGAGGATTTTTTTTATTTAATCCATTTTAGAATAAGGCTGTAACGCAACAAAATGAATACTTGTATGTATGTATGAATACTTTCTGAAGTGTGGTGTGTTGTGATGGTTTGGAATTCATTCATGAGTCGTGATAACTACTGAGACCAGAGTATGACTAGCATCTCAAGTCGCTCTGGATAAGAGCGTCTGCTAAATGACTTAAATGTCATACCATAGTTACTACTGTTCACTAGTGATTTTACGTTTGATATCGGAGCTGAGGCATGAGTTGAAATCACTAAGCAGCTAACGCCTCGATCACACCGACAGTGTGGTAAACCTGAAGTACATTCATTGCCAACAGAACACTGCGTTTGCAACCATGTGTTGCAAAACTCGAGATCCCACTGATTTCACTGTTGTTCTGGTGCTTTCTTCAATTCCAAACTACTTTCAAACACTGACCTCTACTGGACAATATACTTACAAATATAGTTAGTATTTCGTAATAAAGGTTTAACCTTTTTTACTACCTCTACATTAGATTGTGCCAATACACCTTATGTAGTCTGCCAATAAACCTCAAAGAAGTAGTTTACACCTCGATCACACATACAGCGTTATTGTGCAAAGTGGTATGCAGCATCATCTCTGTGTGTGTAACAAAAGTTCAACATTCAACTACTGTACATACAGTTTAACGCATACACTCGATAAATCCAATGTATGCACCACACAGAACGTACGGCAACTGCCTCTCTAACGCGATGCTGCAAGGCAAACGCAGCGTTTCATTGGAAATAAATGTACTTCTGGTGTACCAACACGCAATGATGCTGTCGGTGTGATCGAGGCACTGCCCTGACAGAATGAGTTATTCTCCACAAAATAACTTTATAACAGACAGAAATACTCCTCAGCACCCCCCTCAACACCACTGTTATTAATTATTTTTGATAATGAATTATTTGCAATTATTTCTACACCTTGATTTTGAACATGGCAATATTCTGATCAGAAGTCATAAGAAACAGTTCAAGTGGAATGGCTTGTGGAGGAAAAAGCTTTACTGGGAGCATATGAGCAGTAAACACTTTTAGTAGATTTTCGCAGAAGGGGTGGAGTGCGGTTGTGTACGTCCTTCTTACGTACAGCGGAGCGTGGAAAGCGTCAAGAGGGAGTTATATTAATGCCCGGACATACCCCGGGTGAAGCGGGTTAGCCTGGATTGCATCTGTTTTGGAAACCGGTCGTGAGCCAGGTGCCCCATTCTGGCCGATG
The DNA here is from genome assembly GCF_034236695.1 of Oncorhynchus nerka. Classification (NCBI taxonomy): domain Eukaryota; kingdom Metazoa; phylum Chordata; class Actinopteri; order Salmoniformes; family Salmonidae; genus Oncorhynchus; species Oncorhynchus nerka. The sequence goes on from NC_088407.1 coordinate 61,568,009, forward strand.
GCGAAGACTGCTCAAAACAAAAGTGACGTAGGTTAATCACGTGTAGTAATAGTTTGATTATGTGTTTTTAAATACAAAAGTGATTGATTTTGATCAAAATGATTTATCTCGTTTGAAAATTAGAACATATTTTATGGAAAATAAATGTTTCTTAACGATGCATCATGCTGCCTTGTTGACAACATGGATGAGCGCGCAGATTACTGTTCGATTTGAGAGGGCGTCCCTCACTCACCGGTTTTGCCCGGTCACATGTCACGGGCCATAGACTGGTTTACGTTATCGAACTCCCTCAATGGTGCAGTGTCATGAAAGTGTTTGTAAACAATTCATGCAGACGGTGAGAAACGTAAGCTATTATGCCATCAAATTGCTATATAGAACTCATTATATGACACGTAACATATTGTCGTGCCATGTCAGTTGAGCTATATTCAAAAGAGCGTGGCAGACAAACTAGTTCTAGTCCAAGATGTTCAAGAGGTTCATGCTAGCTTGGTCGTGCTAACATTAGCTAGCTAACAACCCCAGACGAGAAACAAGTCGATTATGTGGGTATTTAATTTGATAGCTATCGACATACCCTGGTAAGCTTGTCATACTAGCTACATATTTGTAATCAAACTAAAATAACCTAGCAGTATTGTCAAACCATTAAAACCTATCATATTTCGCCGGATCCTTTCAGTTGACGGTATGGACAGGATTATCAAGCGAGTAACGTTAGACACCCGGTTTGCGCAAACAATAATGTGATGCTAGCTAGATATTGCCACCCATTCTTTATAGATATTAACCCGACGCTTGGAAGTCAGGGTGGTGTCACCCACATGTAGCTACCAACAGTAATGCTGTCTACTTTTCTTCCTAGGAATGACAACAATATTGCTATGGTACTGGTACTGAACTCTTAACTTGTTATCTAGTGTGGTGTTCAAATGTGAAGTTGAGTTTCAATCTTATGTTCCTTTTCATTGATAGGTACAGCGAACTGAAGTTGGAATTATTGCCACATCTCTCCATAGAAACCATAGAATTCTCCCTGTATGTATAGGATGTTTAAGCTGACATTTTCCTGATTTTAAAATTGCCAGGATGACAAGACCCATGCTACCCATGCTTATGATAAATATATAGTTCTCCAACATCCTTTTTCTCCATATTTGGAGCCATTTGGCAGCCACCACAATTATCAGACCAACATGCCTTGGCCATTTTCTGAGTCTATAAAGAAGCGGGCATGTAGATACCTTTTGCATCGGTATTTGGGCAATTTCCTACAAGAGAAACTGAGTTTAGATCAGCTTAGCTTAGACCTCTATCAAGGCACTGGATCCCTGGCACAAGTGCCATTGGACAAGTGGGTAAGTTCAACCATTGTTGTGTAAACAAATAATAGCAATGGCATAATTGGATTTGTATTGACATAAATGCTTTGTGTGTACCTTTGCCTGAGTGCTATTTCTTCCCCTTCAGTCTTTGAATGAGATTTTGGAGTCAGTGGATGCCCCCTTCGAGGTAATAGAGGGCTTCATCCAGACCATCTCCCTGACCGTACCATGGGCGTCCCTGCTGCAGGAGAACTGTGCCCTCGAGGTCAAGGGACTGGAGATGGTGTTCAGACCCAGACCACGCATGGGTAAGAAGACACCTCCATTTGTTTGTTTCTTCAGCATCATTGTACTGTGGCTACCTGCTACGAGTGCGCACACAGCTAACTAGCTAACGATTCCACATCGACTACAAATTGAATGAATCATGTTGACCATGACTGTTTCTTCCTGTGTGCCCCTAGCATCAGGTTTGGAACCCATGTACTGGTCCAGCTTCATGACGAGCAGCATGCAGCTTGCCAAAGAGTGTCTGAGCCAGAGACTAACGGATGACTTGGGGGAAAGCTTTCAGCCACTAGAGGGATTGGAGAAGTTTGCAGAGACCATAGAAACAGGTGCAGTACAAAGTTACTGTACAATAAGTTAACACTTGATTGGGCCTTTTTCCCAAGGATCAATAGGGTTGATTATGATTTCTACTTTCATTTCTGTAGTTCTGAGAAGAGTCAAGGTGACTTTTTTGGACACGGTTCTCAGAATAGAACATGTTCCAGAAAACTCCAAAACAGGAATCGGTCTTGAGATGCGAATCAACAAGTAAGTTAGGTTATAACAACTACTTGCACATTCGAGTAGTGTCCAATAACTTTTACTTAGGTATTCCTGATTTTATTGAGCAGTTTACAGAGCTTTCCACTCTTTACGTGAGCTCTTAAATCCTTATCTGTTTTGTATTGTTCAGGATTGTTTATTGTGATGAGACGGGCGAGGAGAGCTCCAGTGTGAATGTGCACCAGCCCACCACGTTTGCACATAAAAACCTGCAACTGGAGGGAGTCACCGTCTTCTGGGACGAGTTTTCAGAGGCGGCCAGAGCTGGCTTCAAATCCTCACCCATCCCAGCAGTGAGTCTACATCCAAATAATCGCATGTGTAGTATTAAGCACACATAACTGATACTCACTCGCTCTTCCCTTTTCTGCACACCCTTAGGAGACAGAGGCCAAGTTATCCCCCAGCTGGAACCCCAGAATAATCTGTGAGCCACACCCCCAGTTCACGGAGCCTGTTTCCTCTGCAACACCCTTTGAACCCATGCAGATTGGTCACCTTAGTGGCAGAATCGATCTGTCGCTTGTCCTGAAACAGAACCAAACCATGCCTGGAGCAAAGGTTGGGTCAGCATTCTCACACGATTGAAATGGCACAGCAGCTGTGAAACTTGGACACACTGAAATGCACAGAATGTCTTCGTCTTTGAAAGGGTTTTTTTGTTTTTCAGTTGGATGTTGATGGACAGATCAGTACAATGATCGTGCTGCTATCTCCACGGCAAGTTCACCTACTCCTGGACATGTTTGGAGTTTTTTCAGGCTCAGGTGGGTTTAATGATTGCAATTTAATGATGATATCTTAAAAGGAGCTGCCTCAGAGGTTGTTGAGTGAAACACTATAAGCCTCTGCTTTTGTGTCCGAAGGTGGGCCGGAGTGGGGGAAGGACAAGAGGAACCGTCCCATGCAGCAGGAGGATGAGTATCGGCTCCACATGGAGTTAAACCGCTGCCTGAAGAAGGACTCAATGATGGCCGGGGAAGACCCTGACCTTTTCGAGAGCCAGACCACCAGAACTGTGTCCAGCCGAGGTTCAGATGAATTGTTACCTCCAACCACTGTTTAATAACCTGATGACTCGCATTGAGCTTTTTGGTAGTTATTATAGGCTTACATCTAAATATCATGACCAATTGTTTGATCTAGTTTCTTTCTTGTTGGAGCAGAGGATGTCTTCTTCTCCATGGCTGACATGGACATGTCTCACAGCCTGTCATCCCTCCCCCCACTGGGGGAACCGCCCACTGTGGACCTGGACCTGTCACTCAACAGTAACTACTCCCCCTCTCCAGGAGAGTCTCCCTCTGGCAATGCCACAGTACGTCTCACTAGACTTATTAAAAGCATCTTAACCTGATCTAATGACATGGTTATTGTAACATAGTGTAATTATTTGTTCCTTTGTCCTCTAAGAACCTCTGGGACGATTACCTTGATGTGCCTAGACAGAGGGAGAAGCAGACCCAAGAAAGCCCTTTCCTGATGCGGGACTCACCACTCCAACACAAGCTGCTGAGACAGACCTGTAAGAACCAGGATACACTGTCACTACCATTTAGAATAAACTGAGCAGAGTGTTTACAAGTCAGTAATTCACTCATTTTGTACTATGTTTCAGCCCACCCAACCAAAGCCCATGGTGATGAGTCCAGGCCAGAGCTGGTCTTCAGGCTGACACTGGGGAGCCTGGCTGTGTGTGTTCTCCACATCGACCCCTTGCCCCCACCAGATGCTGCCCCCAGCCCCCTGGCCCCCATGGCTGCTGACTTCTTCAGGGTTGTCTGCTCCGACCAGCTCCCCCAGCAGGGTTCATCCAGTTACGCACAGCGTTTGACGATGCCTGCCCCTATGACCACCTCAGGTGAATTTATTGAAATATTTTGCCCTCCCCTGCCACCTTAGTAACCTGACTGACTCAATCCCATGTCATGTGTGTCCTCTATCTCTCCAGGTTTGTGGCTCAGGGGATGAAGGTGACATATGAGCATTGTCAGGGCTCCAGCCTGCACAGCTTCAGCACAGACGTGTCCCTGGGCCAGATGGAGCTGCTGGAGTGTCTCTTCCCCTCTGAGGCCCAAAGGGGTGTGTCCCTAAGAGGGGTCCAGTACACAGAGGTAAAGGCCCTCCCCACCAACAACATCCACAGTGTCCCAGTAATCAGATTACAACACATGCGCATAACAGATATCATAACAACATAACAGATGTTTAATTCTATTTTTGGATCTAGGCATAAATGGCATTTGCTTGTAGAGATGTTGATGTTCTCTCGGTCTGTCCCACCTCAGCTCCTGACATTTGATACCCCTGTCACCACTGAGGCACCATCTGCCACCTGCCTCCACCTGCTCTACAAACTGTCTGAACGCAGAGGGCCGCAGGTAAGAGCAATCTTAGGGAGATTAAAAGCTGCAGTGAATGCACCATAATTAGATTCCCAGTTCCACAACCCAACTTGCCATACTCTCAAGTAACTCCAACTTAATTCTGCATCAGTCATGCATTAATGTCAAACTGAGATTTGTGTGCATCTCAAGTTAGTATTCGGCCCACAATGTACAGTATGTAGCAAATCCTGTACAGTGCCTGATACAGTACCCCCTTACATGCTTTCTTCCAGGGTGGACAGGTGCGTCTGAGCACCATGCCCAGGAAGGCTGACTTCCAGGTGGAGCTGGGGGCGGTCCGCTCTGAACTGGACATCAGCATCGTGGACCGCCTCAACTCTCTGCTACAGCCACAGAAACTGGTCACCACAGAGATGATGGCCTCTCACATGTACACATCCTATAATAAACACATCAGCTTGGTGAGGACCATCTTAATACCATCTTTACACAGTCATAGCAGCGATTTTACCATGTGTTTAATGAAGCTGCCTATTATTGCAATAACTATGAAAAGGTAAATCACCTCAACATTTTTCCATCCACCCCATAGCACAAGGCCTTTACAGAGGTCTTCCTTGATGACAGCCGTACTCCAGCCAACACTCACGTGTCGATAAGAGTCAATGCTCCTGTGTTGAGCCTGGTGGTGCGCTTCCCCATCCCAGACTTGCGTTCGGACCAGGAGAGAGGCCCCTGGTTTAAGAAGTCCCTGCAGAAGGAGGTTCTGTACCTGGAGCTGGAGGACCTGGAGGTGAAGACAGAGTTCACAGGCGGCAGCTCCCCAGAGCAGACCAAGATGGAGCTCACCTTCAGAGAGCTAGTCGGTATGTATGTCACCCAGCTGCTAACGGACGGCCTCAAAACCAGAACCACTTTTGATATATATCATTTCTGTATTCATTTTTCATCCATTCGCACAGGGAAGTTCCAGGAACAGGAGGACCAGCCTGCAGCCAGGTTCCTCAGGGTCTCCCACACCATGGATGGAGACATGACCACCTCTGACACTGGGAAGTTTGACTGGCCCAGGTACTGTACACCTGTCCATGTAGTACTGTACTGCTTCATGTCATACCTACACCTTGTCCCTTAGATGTTGTGAAACTCTTACTAACCCTCCCCTGCCCCTCCAGAGTGGTGCTGAAAGTCAACCCCACCGCTGTCCACTCCATCCTGGAGCGTGTGACTGCGGAGGAGGACGAGGGGGCTGAAGGCCACTCCCCTGAGGAGGAAGAGGAGGAGGAGGGGGGAGGTGCCCACTCACTGAAGGATGTCTGTGATTTTGGGAAGCCTGAACCCTCCCCCTTCTCCTCACGCCGGGTCATGTATGAGAATGAGGAGGTAGGAGCACATTTATTATTGAAACACTCATTTGAACATAATTAGGACTGATTGATCAACATTTAGTTAGGACTGGTAATTAAGGCAACTTGAATGATTGACATTTCTTCCCCTCTCCTTTAGATGGTCATTCCTGGGGATGTGGCTGAAATGACAGAGTTCCAGGAGAAAACCATGAGCAATTCCCGCTTTATCCTAGAGTTGTGCTTGCCAAATGTGCAATTATCATTACCCAACAAAGCCTTTTATGAGAAACTGCATAACAGGTACTGTGAACAAAAAACTGGGGAAACTAATCAAATGTATTTTATTATTATTATTATTATAATATGATTATGATCATTTTACTATGTCTATAATCAACTCCCCCTCTCTTGCAGGATAAACAATGACCTGCTGTTATGGGAGCCCAACGCTCCCTCGCCTGTGGAGACAGTGGAGAACATGCCGTATGGAGTAGGGCTGTCTGTAGCCAGCCAGCTGATCAATGCTGCACACTACACCAAGGACAGCTTCAGCCCGTTCCGCTCCACTGGCCCTGAGGGTGAGACTCTCCCTACATAGTTCAACCAACATTTGCTGCATCTCGACCTCATTCATGGTTTTCATACGCAGCTGCAAGTCTGTAGTGCACTCTGTTCTGAGCATTAATATTATTGAGATGTACTAATGTACCAGGTAAAAATGTACTGAAATGTAATGGTTAAAATGTTATTCCTTCATATCAAATGAACTGCAACTTTCCCCACTCGTATGGCTGTGGTGTCCTGTGCCTGTAGAGGAGGACAGTGGATCGGAGGAGGAGACCATGCACCACTACTCCCCTGCCTCTGAGCAGTGCTTCAGATCTCGCAGGAAGAAGAAGCCCAAAGCCCAGAGCAAGACCTCCCAGAGCCTGTTCTCTGTAATCCTCACCGTCAACCACGGCCTGGTGGCTCTGCAGACCAGCGCTAAGGTAACCCCGAGTTACATTCACAATGATCTGTCATTTCTCAGTTACATTGCATTTAAATAGCTGGGTATTCTCTGAGACTGTTTGACTGACTGGTCCCCCAATTTGTATTTTTATTTTCCAGCAGGAGGATAAGACTATATTGAATAACCGACATGGAGAGTTCTGGTTGGAGGTGAAGAATGGGGTCCTGTTCAGTGTTACACAGTACGAAGGCTACAAAGACAGGCACTACATCTGCTTCCACACCAGCAACATCTGTCTCTATCACCAAGGTAAGACGGGAGATGTTAAGCCTGGGCACACATTTGAGGTGGAGCTTCATAGATCCCCTCTGCAAATGAGTCAATATGCCATTGTTCATGGGGATGCCACTGTGTCTGTTACATTGTATGGGTTTATATCTCTACCTAGGTCTGGTGGAAGGAGACACCCCAGTGTCCGACATCAAGCTGCCCTGCAGGACGCGTCCTCATTGGCTGGAGCCGGCCATCTACCCCTCTGAGTCTGATAGGGCGTCCCCTTCGGAGGGCATCGGCCTGGAGGACCACAGCATGCTGTCTGTCGCCGTCAAGATCTCCTCCCAGAACATGGAGCGCAATGTCAAGGTAGGTACACCCCATTTACATTTCTACTATTGGTGTGCATTAACTTGTGCCAGTGTTTCAAACACTAGTCTGTTGCTTGAGAAAGAAAAGCCATGTCATTTTTGACAGACGGGGAGATATATACTCACTGTTAGTATGTGTTTCCTCTGCAGGAGTTCCTGGTTGCAGTGGGAGTGAGAGGGACCACACTCCAGCACCGAGTGGTTCCCCCCAAACTGGGCTGGTATGACCAGGTAAACACAACACATGTCCATCCAAGGTGTTTGTGTACGATCTGAGACCACAAAATGAAGCATCCCTTGGATAAAATTAACCATACTCTTGTCTGATCAGTGTTTCTTTGTTGTGTGTAACAGATTGTGGACTTCCTGAATGTGTCTGATGAGCCTGTGTTGGGTTACATCCCACCTGCCTCAGTCACCACCCTTCATCTGCACCTGTGGAGCTGCTCATTGGACTACAGGTGCTGTTGACTAGACCAGTGTTTACCAACTCCAGTCCTCGAGTACCCCCAAAAGCACACGTTTTTGTTGTTTCCCCAGCTTAAAATACCTCATTCAACTCATTTAGGGCTTGATGATTAGTTGGTAAGTTGAATCAGGTGTGCTTGTCCAGGTCTACAATAAAAATGTGTTCTGTTTGGGGTACTGGAGGACTGGAGTTGGGGAAATAGTGGACTACACTACAGTGTAGATAAGTCACGTTTGTAACCTAACTCGGCTGTGTATCTGGATCTCAAACGTTTTATAGTCCCCTACCCCTTTGAACATTGAACCTCCAGTTGTGTACCGCTCTAGCACCAGGGTCAGCGCACTCTCAAATGTTATTTTTTGCCATCATTGTAAGCCTGCCACACACACACGATATGGTACATTTATTAAACATAAGAATGAGTGTGAGTTCTTGTCACAGCCCAGCTCGTGGGAAGTGATAAAGAGCTCTTATAGGACCAGGGCACAAATAATAATATAATAATAATCAATCATTTTGCTCTTTATTTAACCATCTTACATATAAAACCTTATTTGTTCATCAAAAATTGTGAATAACTCACCACAGGTTAATGAGAAGGCTGTGCTTGAAAGGATGCACATAACTCTGCAATGTTGGGTTGTATTGGAGAGATCTGTGTCTTAAATCATTTTCCACACAGTCTGTGCCTGTATTTAGTTTTCATGCTAGTGAGGGCAGAGAATCCACTCTCACATAGGTACGAAATTGCAAAGGGCATCAGTGTCTTAACAGCTTGATTTGCTAAAGCAAGAAACTCTGAGAGCTGCCCAATCCAGAAATCTGGCAGTGGCTTCTGATTAAATACAATTTTCACAGAACCGCTTGTTGCATTTTCAATGAGGCTCTCTTGTTCAGATATCGGTAAGTGGACTGGAGGTAGGGCATGAAAGGGATAACAAATCCAGTTGTTTGTGTCATCCGTTTCGGGGAAGTACCTGCGTAATGATGCACCCAGCTCACTTAGGTGCTTCGCTATATCACATTTGACATTGTTCATTTGCACACAAAAAATCGTACACTGATGGAAAGTGTAATCCTAGATTCAGATCATTCAGATCATCCAGATAGACCAGTCGTGTGAGAAACTCGTCATCATGCAAGCGGTCAGACAAGTGAAAATGATGGTCAGTAAAGAAAACATTAAGCTCGTCTCTCAATTTAAAAAAATGGGTCAATACTTTGCCCCTTGATAACCAGCGCACTGTTGTAAAAGCGTTACATGGTTGCTGCCCATATCATTGCATGATGCAGAAAATACACGAGAGTTCAGGGGCCTTGCTTTAACCAAGTTAACCATTTTCACTGTAGTATCCAAAACATCTTTCAAGCTGTCAGGCATTCCCTTGGCAGCAAGAGCCTCTCGGTGGATGCTGCAGTGTACCCAAGTGGTGTCGGGAGCAACTTCTTGCACGCACGTTTCCACTCCACTATGTCTCCCTGTCATGGCTTTTACGCCATCAGTACAGATACCAACACATATTGACCACCAAAGTCCATTTGATGTCACAAATCTGTCCAGTACTTTAAAAATATCTGGACAGATTTGTGACATCAAATTGACTTTGGTGGTCAATATGTGTTGGTATCTGTACTGGTTTCCAGTGGTTTGCAGTGGTTTGCAGAAGAGGATGTCTTCCTTAATTGACCCCCATAAATGTAACCGACATATACCAGGAGCTGTACCAGGCACGCCACGTCTGACTCATCCAGCTGTAACGCATAGAATTCACTGGCTTGGATGCAAAGTAATAATTGTTTCAAAACATCTCCTGCCATTTCACTGATGCGTCGTGAAACAGTGTTGTTTTATGAAGGCATTGTCTATAGTTTTTTGGGCCTTTTCCCCCAGCATTGTCCCAGCAGGAAGAATGAAGTCCTCCACAATAGTATGGGGCTTGCCTGTCCTAGCCACTCTGTAGCTCACCATATAAAACGCTTCTAGCCCCTTCTTATTAATGGTATCTGTTGCTTTTATACATGTCTTACTACTTGAAAGTAGTCTTTATTCTCGCTCAATTCTCGCTTATTTTTCGAATTGTCATGTTTCGTTTCTAAATGTTTGCGCAAGAGTGAAGGTTTCCTGCGAGAGAGTAACGGTTAATGTGATTGGATGTTAATTGTTTGACTAGGCTAACTGTATTTAACATTGTGTTATTTTGCTGAACACAAGATGGTTTAATTTTATTTTTGGCAGTGAAACGAGGCTAGTCAGGTGAGGAAAAAAACCTCACCCAACTTTATAGCCCTGTTGGAAAATATAAATGTACTGTTTGAAAATGTGAAAAAAATTAATAATAATAAAAAAATTAAAAAAAAATGGGAATCACATTTTTATTTGGCGTACCCCGACGGCATTGCGCGTACCCCATTTTGGGAATACCTGATCTGTATGATTGTATTTTAACATGGTGTATATCCTCTCTGCAGACCCCTGTACCTGCCACTCAGGTCTCTGTTGGTTGTGGAGACATTCAGCATCTCCAGCAGTGTCTCCTTAGACCACTCATCCTCCACTCTCAGGTACAGTTGCAGCACTGGACGTGTCAATGACAGGAAAGCAGAAGTTGGACGTTGATGTGTTTCAGTATGTATTTTGTGTTGGTTTTAGGATAATTTTGGATGAAGCAGCGTTGTTCCTCTCTGACAAGAGCAATGCCGTCTCTGTAAATCTAATGCGAGGTGAGACAAACTCTGGTAAAATATGTTATTCAAAGATGCTTTAACATATTCTCTATTTAAACAGATTTGATTGGACCAGTAACCCATGTGCTTTATCTCCCAGACTATGTGCAGGTGGTAGACATGGGAACATTAGAGCTGAGGATCACTGCTGTCAAACCTGGAGTGGACGGAGAATTGGTAAGAGCTGACAACCTCTGTTGATCTATGAGAAAAGTCTTTCCAACAGCAAGATGGCACCGTTGATCCAGTCTTCTCACTGTGTCTTTTGACAGACTGAGCCCAGATTTGAGCTGCGCTGCTCCAGTGACGTCATCCACATCAGAACGTGTTCAGACTCCTGTGCTGCTCTGATGAACCTCATCCAGTATGTGGCCAGCTATGGAGACCTAGTGCCCCCTCCTGGGCCAGAGGCCAAAAGCACCTGTTCCAAGCATAGAGCCAAGGTCAGCATTTATACCCCTCAGATACATGTATGATTTATCATAGCCATTACGCTATATCAAACTGTTTCCTTGAGAGTGAAGAGCAGTGATCGGGCAGTGGAGAATTTGTTGTATCTGTAAATTGTGAGGCTTATTTGTGACTCAACATAGCCATTACAGCATGTCAAACTATTGGCTAGAGAGAGTAGACCAGTCTGGACTGTGTAGAAATTATACTGGTGTAAATATTGTCGTGAGGCAATGGACTACTGTCTGCTGACTTAAAATGGTGTTCATGTCCTTGTTTGTTTGGTCAGTCGGAGGCTTCAAGCCGGCCCCCTTCCCAGGCCCCTCCGCTCCCCGACGCTGAGCAGCAGATGCTGCAGGACCTGATGAGTGAGGCCATGGAAGAGACAGACAACCAGCACAGCCTGGCCTTGCAACACAACGGTGAGACATACAACTAAAACGACTTGACATTTACTACATGCATAGTAGTTGTCTGAGTGATTTTACGTTGTCCTTACTCTCCCCCACAGGAATTCATGAGGAGCAGAATCATGACCTCGACCAGCCTCGCTCTGACCTCTTCCTTTTCCCGGACGAGAGCGGAAATCTGCCACAGGAGCTGAGTCCCACTTACCCTACGCTCCACTCACCCCTCATCACCCCTGCCCCTATCCTGGTCCCAGAGACCGACGACTTCTGTATTCTAGAGACCCCGGGCTCCAGAGCAGACGTAAGAGCATGCATCTCATACACTTACTTACTCAACATGTTGAATAACTTGTACATTTTTAGTGTCACTCCATTGCATTGGTGTGATGGGTGTGTTTGTCTCAGGATCGGGACGAGGAGCCCGTGGTGAACAAGTTAATCCCAGACTCCATTGAGATCAAAGACGACCACTTTGGCCTGCCCCTGGACAGCAGCGACTCCAGCAGGGGAGCCCTGAACTTCCCTGTCCCAGAGCTGCGCTACCTCATCAGGGAGATCTCTGTCATCTGGCACCTGTACGGGGGGAAGGACTTTGGGAGCTCCACATTCACCTCCTCTCCAGCTAGAAGTTGGGGGTGAGTGTGTGTGCTTTGGACTGTTCAACTGTTCTTTATTACAACAACCATACTGGGAGATGTGAACTGAGATTGTGTGAAATGTCAGGATGGCTAGAGAAAGAAATGGATGTAATGGTCAAAAGGTGCAACAGATGATCAAGTTTCCTCTGTTAATGTTTGGGTTATGTTGAAGGTGTACCCCACACAGCTCCCCCTCCCAGACCCCAGTCAGACAGGGCAGGGGTGGAGGACGGGCCGGGGGAGGGCGGGGCAGGAACCCTGACGTCCTGATGGAGATCCAGCTCAGCAAGGTAAGAGAACACGACACAACCCCCCTCTCCTGTAACTATACAACATGTTGCCTATGAGTCTGAAGCTAAAGTTTAGGACCTCTTGCTCTTTTCTCAGGTGCGGTTCCAACATGAGGTATACCCCCAGGTCCCGGTGGCCTCTGGGTCGGCGGCGGACCAGCCTGTGTCCCGGCAGGTGCTCATCGTCCAGGACCTGGAGATCAGAGACAGACTGGCCACCTCCCAGATGAACAAGTTCCTGTACCTCTACTCCAGCAAGGAGATGCCCCGCACGGCCCACTCCAACATGGTGAGGGACACTGGGCATCTAGAGTAATGTCCATGTGACTGTGGTCACATCAAAGACATGGTAGTGGATGAGGCTGAATGCGTTTTTGTTTTCTTGCAGCTGACAGTTCGGGCTCTGCACATGTGTCCAGAGACGGGTCAAGCACCCCAGGAGTGCTGTCTGAGAGTCTCACTCATGCCTCTTCGCCTCAACATCGATCAGGTGAGCCAGAGAAAAACATGCTGTTTTTTTCTAGTTAATCATCTGAGGTTTGCAAAAGATTTCAAAACATGGAAATTGGTAGGCTTTCACATGCTCTCATTTAACACGTTTCAGTTTTAATATTGATCCCTTTGAAATGACACAGGCTTTTTATTTTCATGTAGGATGCATTGTTTTTCTTGAAAGACTTCTTTGCTAGCCTTGCTGCTGAAGTTGAGATGTTCTCTCCACCTGATCAAGAAGGTAAAATATCCTTGGCTAGAGGCTACTATTGTATGAAATATGTAGCCTATTGAATAGCATTTTCATCACGGCTTTAATTTCATGATTTGTCGCTAAGCAAAATGTTGACCCTCAATGATGCATTTGTTGGTCTGCAGCACTGTGTGTTTCAATGAAGAAGCCGTCTGCCCCAGAGGTCTCGTGCAGCTTCACTAAGAATGGAGGTGGGAGCCAGGACCCTGCCCCCATCATCTCTGTGCCTGCACAGAGCCGCTCCAGCCTCAGTCTCAACGGCCTCACCCTGCCCAGTAACAGCGACTCTGGGGAATCTGAGGTTGCCACTGCATCATCCTTCACTGACCAGCCCATCTTCTTCAGGTAGATGTCCTTACTATGTGTAGAGGTGGACAGGTACACTATACAGTCGTATGAAAAAGTTTGGGCACCCCTCTGAGGCTGCATAATAATTTACTCTGTCGTCACAGAAAATTATCACAGTGGCATGCCATTTATTTTCTAATAAAAGCTGAGTATTGGGGTATTGTCCAGACAAAGATTTTTAGTGTAGCAATATTAAGTTGTATGAAATTAAATCAGATGTGAAAAATAGGCTATGAAGAAATGTGGACACCCTTGTCATTCTGTTGATTTGAATACCTGTAACTACTTAGCACTGATTAATTGGAACACACAATTGGCCAATTGCAAGTTGTTGTTCTCTTTGACTCTCCTCTGAAGAGTGGCAACATGGGGGCCTCAAAACAACTCTCAAATGACCTGAAAACAAAGATTGTTCAACATTATGGTTTAGAGGAAGGCTACAAAAAGCTATCGCAGAGAATTAAGCTGTCAGTGTCCACTGTGAGGAACGTAAGTGAGGAAATTGAAGACCCCTGGCACAGTTCTTGTTAAGGCCAGAAGTGGCATGCCAAGTAAAATATCGGAGAGGCAAAGGCGAAGGATGGTGAGAACGGTCAAAAACAGCCCACAGACCACCTCCAAAGACCCACAACATCATCTTGCTGCAGATGGGTGTCACTGTGCATGGTTCAACAATTCAGCGCACTTTGCACAAGGAGAAGCTGTGTGGGAGAGTGATGCGGAAGAAGCCTTTTCTGCACACACGCCACAAACCGAGTCGCTTGAGGTATGCAAACGCAACTTTGGACAAGCCAGCTTCATTTTGGAATAAGGTGCTGTGGACTGATGAAACAAAGATTAAGTTATTTGATCATAACAAGGGACGTTATGCATGGCGGCAAAAGAACACAGCGTTCCAAGAAAAACACTTGCTACCCACAGTAAAATTTGGTGGGGGTTCCATCATGCTGTGGGGCTGTGTGGCCAGTGCCGGTACTGGGAATCTTGTTAAAGTTGAGGGTCGCATGGATTCCACTCAATATCAGCAGATTCTTGGGAATAATGTTGAAGAATCAGTCACAAAGTTGAAGTTACGCCGGGGCTGGATATTACAACAAGACAACGACCCAAAACACTGCTCAAAATCTACCCGGGCATTTATGCAGAGGAACAAGTACAATGTTCTGGAATGGCCATCCCAGTCCCCAGACCTGAATATCATTGAGAATCTGTGGGATGATTTGAAGCGGGCTGTTCATTTTTATTTATTTTATTTATTTCACCTTTATTTAACCAGGTAGGCAAGTTGAGAACAAGTTCATGCTCGGCAACCATCAAACCTAACTGAATTGGAAATATTTTGTAAGGTGGAATGGTCCAAAATACCTTCATCCAGAATCCAGACACTCATTAGAGGCTATGGGAAGCGTCTAGAGGCTGTTATATTAGCAAAAGGAGGCTCTACTAAATATTGATGTGATTTTTCTATTGGGGTGCCCAAATTTATACACCTGTCTAATTTTGTTTTGATGCACATTTTCTGTTAATCCAATAAACCTAATTTCACTACTGAAATATTACTGTGTCCATCAGTTATTTGATAGATCAAAATGAAATTGCTGATCCAAACGTCCAATTATTTATAAATGGAAATCATGGAAATTGTCAGGGGTGCCCAAACTTTTTCATACGACTGTATATACAAAAGTATGTGGACAGCCCTTCAAATTAGTGGATTCAGCTATTTCAGCCACATCCGTTTCTGACGAGTGTATAAAATCGAGCACCCAGCCATGCAATTGCCATAGACAAACATTGGCAGTAGTCTGGCCTTACTGAAGAACTGTGACTTTCAAAGTGGCACTGTCATAGGATGCCACCTTTCCAACAAGTTAGTTCATCAAATTTCTTCCCTGCTAGAGCTGCCCCAGTCAACTGTAAGTTATGTTATTGTGAAGTGGAAAGATCTAGGAGCAACACCGGCTCAGCGGCGAAGTGGTAGGCCACACATGCTCCCTGAACGGGACCGCAGAGTGCTGTAGCGCGTATAAATCGTCTGTCTTCGGTTGCAACACTCACTACCGAGTTCCAAACTGCCTCTGGAAGCAACGTCAGCACAAGAACTGTTTGTCGGGAGCTTCATGAAATGGGTTTCCATGGATGAGCAGCAGCCACACACAAGCCTAAGATCACCATGTGCAATGCCAAGCGCTGGCTGGAGTGGTGTAAAGCTCGCCGCCATTGGACTCGTGGGAAATCTTAATGCTACAGCATACAATGACATTCTAGATGATTCTGTGCTTCCAACTAGGTGGCAACTGTTTGGGGAAAGCCCTTTCCTGTTTCAGCATGGCAAGGTCCAAAAAGAAATTAATAGAAGCAAGTCCCCGCAGCAATGTTCCAACATCTAGTGGAAAGCCTTCCCAGAAGAGTGGAGGCTTTTATAGCAGCAAAGGGGAGACCAATTCCATATTAATGCCCATGATTTTGGAATGAGACGAGCAGGTGTCCACATTGTGTTTATTGATGTTGTTAGCAAATTATGAAATATTTGTTTTGATTTCCCTCAGAGAGTTTCGGTTTACTTCTGAAGTTCCCATTCGTCTGGATTACCATGGGAAACATGTTTCAATGGAGCAGGTATGTTGTTTTAACAATCTCTTAAAAACACTGCATACACATTCAGTTTTGTGTTCAGTGATTCCAGTGTTGACAGACTTGACAACTGGTGTTGTCCAGTTTACATATTGTGCAATATTTTGGTTCACAAGCTCTGATGGATAAGCACATTCCTTATAAGTATAACATTTCTTACCCTCACAGTAGCACATTTTGCTCATGTTTCCTACGCTGTTCCTCTGTTACAGGGAACGTTTGCTGGTATTGTGATTGGGTTGACACAGCTGAATTGCTCCGAGTTGAAACTAAGGCGGTTATGCTACAGACAAGGGTAGGTTTAATCAGTACAGTCCCCTCATATTAGTATGATTTGTTATCATTGGACCTACCAACACTTAATTGGGTCATTCTTTATGTTAAATGATGACACACAAGCTATCTATGTATAGTATGAATAATACAGTATGCAGTAACTGTGAGGACATTATTGGTTTTCTTCCAGACTGTTGGGAGTGGATAAGCTATTTTCCTATGCAATAAATGAGTGGCTGAACGACATCAAGAAGAACCAGCTGCCAGGACTCTTGGGTGGAGTGGGACCTATCCACTCGCTGGTACAGTTGGGTAAGTAGGACATGTGTATGTTGATAAACTGGTTTTGAGGCACTAATGCCTTCACCTATTAATCAGACAGCATGTTGCATGTGGTTTAATTTGCAAGAGCTTCCTTAAATGATTAACTGGATCTTTGTAAGAAGATTCTGTCTCAGCCTCTCAGCACCACACAAGATACTGTGACAAAGGTCATGCTTTTGGTCAATTGCGCCAAACAGGAAATTAGTCTGTAAGCTTTTGGATCAACATAAAAAATACTATTGTCATGCTTACACACAACAAAAATATAAACACAACATGTAAAGTGTTGGTCCCATGTTTCATGAGCTGAAATAAAAGATCCCAGGAACTTTCCATATGCACAAATAAATTGTTTCTCTCAAATGTTGTGTACAAATTTGTTTATATCCCTGTTAGTGAGCATTTCTCCTTTGCCAAGATAATCCATCCACCTGATAGGTGTGGCATAGAAGGAGAAGCTGATTAAACGGCATGATCATTACACAAGTGCACCTTGTGCGGGGGACAATAAAAGGTCACTCTTAAATGTACAGTTTTGTTGCACAACTCAATGCCACAGATGTCTCAAGTTGAGGGAGCATGCAATTGGCATGCTGACTACAGGAATGTCCACCAGAGCTGTTGCCAGAGAATTGAATGTTCATTTCTCTACCATAAACCGCCTCTAACATTGTTTTAGAAAATTTGACAGTGCGTCCAACTGGCCTCACAACCGCAGAAAATGTGTGAACAGAGTACCCCATTGGGGTGGTGGGGTTATAGTATGGGCAGGCATTTACTACGGACAACAAACACAGTTGCATTTTATCAATGGAAATTTGAATGCACAGAGATCCCGTGACTAGATCCTAAAGCCCATTGTCATGCCATTCATCCACCACCATCACCTCATGTTTCAGCAGGATAATGCACTGTCCCATGTCTCAAGGATCTGTACACAATTCCAGAGACCACAATCAACAGCCTGATCAACTCTATGCGAAGGAGATGTCGCGCTGCATGATGCAAGATACTAACTGTTTCCACTCCCCTACTTTTTATAGGTATCTGTGACCAAGGGATGCCTATCTGCATTCCCAATCATGTGAAATCCATAGATTAGGGCCTAATGAATTTATTTCAATTGACTGATTTTCCTTATATGAACTTTAATACTTGAAGTGTAGAATCTTTTACATTTGCGTTTATATTTTTGTTCAGTATGTATGTTAGAGTACTTTTTATGTATTAATAAACTAATTTAAAGTCAGAAATCCGGATTTTTTTTTTTTTTGTATTGACCAAATAAAATGTTCTGCCTGTTCAGTCCAGGGATTTAGGGATCTGGTGTGGCTCCCGATAGAGCAGTACCGGAAGGATGGTCGGGTTGTACGGGGATTGCAGCGGGGTACTGCTTCCTTTGGCACTTCCACAGCTATGGCTGCTCTGGAGCTTACCAACCGCATGGTGCGGACTATCCAGGTATAAACACACCCTGGTCCAGATAGAATATTTCTAATGTAGGTTGTAACTGTCCTGCATCTCAACTTCTGTGTTAGCAGTTTGTCAGGCTCCATAATGGAATGCAAAACGATTTGTGCTCTTCAGGCAGCAGCAGAGACTGCCTATGACATGGTATCTCCAGGATCCGATGAGAGGGAAATGAAGAGAATAAAGCGGTTCTCTCATTACCGATTTGCTCATCAGCCAGTTGACCTAAGAGAAGGAGTAGCCAACGCTTACAGTGTTGTGAAAGAGGTAAATTACAAGACGCTAGCAATTTGCATCTCATCTGCTTGTAGTGCTGCTTAAAGCGTAACACACTACAAGATTGAGTACAGAATGAAGTTACTTATCAGGACTGTTATAAATCATGTTCAATGTGTGTGTCCCAACAGGGAATCACGGACACTGCTCTGACCATCTATGACACGGCCACACGGGAGCATGAGCAGCGTGGGATGACCGGGGCAGTGGGTGGGGTCCTTAGACAGCTCCCCCCAGCTGTGGTCAAGCCTCTCATCATGGCCACCGAGGCCACCTCCAACGTACTGGGGGGCATGAGGAACCAGATCCACCCAGACGCACGCCAGGAGGAATCCCAGAAATGGCGGCAAGGGGAGGAGTGATTGTCGACTGCTGTCCAATGACTGAAGAGATGATTGTGCGGAATCAGAGGGCGGTGTATTTTGTTTCAGAGAACACACTCCGTCTCAGCTGTTGCAAGGCCTTTTGAGTCTTACAAGCTAGAAGGAACTGGCTCTGTAGATTTACTTTTTGATGCAAAAAAATGTAATCACATTTCATTTGTCACATGCTTCATAGACAACCGGCGTAGTAGACTAACAGTGAAATGCTTACTTACGGGTACTTTTCCAACAATGCCGAGTTAAAGATCAGATAAAAAATAAAATAGAAATAGTGATGCGAGGAATAAATACACAGTAAATAACGAGTAAAAATAACATGCAGTGCCTTCAGAAAGTATTCAGAATCCTCGACTTTTCCCACATTTTTTACGTTACAGCCTTATTCTAAAATGGATTAAATTGTTTTTTTCCCCTTCTCAATCTACACACAATACCCCATAATGACAAAGCAGAAACAGGTTTTTAGAAATTTCTGCTAATTTATTAAATATAAAAAACGGAAATATTACATTTACATAAGTATTCAGACCCTTTACTCAGTACTTTGTTGAAGCACCTTTGGCAGTGATTACAGTATTGAGTCTTGAGTATGACGCTACAAGCTTGGCACACCTGTATTTGGGGAGTTCCTCCCGTTCTTCTCTGCAGATCCTCTCAAGCTCTGTCAGGTTGGATGGGGCGCATCGCTGCACAGCTATTTTCAGGTCTCCAGAGAAGTTCGATCGGGTTCAAGTCTGGGCTCTGGCTAGGCCACTCAAGGACATTTAAAGACTTGTCCAGAAGCCGCTCCTACGTTGTCTTGGCTGTGTCTGAGGTCCTGAGTGCTGTGGAGCAGGTTTTTGTAAGGATCTCTCTGTACTTTGCTCCATTCATCTTTCCTTCGATCCTGCCTAGTCTCCCAGTCCCTGCTGCTGAAAAACATCCCCACAGCATGATGCTGCCACCCCCATGCTTCACCGTAGGGATGGTGCCAGGTTTCCTCCAGACGTGCCGCTTGGCATTCAATCTTGGTTTCATCAGACCAGAGAATCTTGTTTCTTACGGTCTGAGAGTCCTTTAGGTGCCTTTTGGCAA
The DNA here is from genome assembly GCF_034236695.1 of Oncorhynchus nerka. Lineage (NCBI taxonomy): Eukaryota > Metazoa > Chordata > Actinopteri > Salmoniformes > Salmonidae > Oncorhynchus > Oncorhynchus nerka. The sequence continues at coordinate 61,587,978 of NC_088407.1, forward strand.
ACTCCAAGCGGGTTGTCATGTGCCTTTTACTGAAGAGTGAATTCCATCTGGCCACTCTACCATAAAGGAAACAGGATGCAACTGAGCTCAACTTTGAGTCTCATAGCAAAGGGTCAGAATACTTATGTAAATAAGATATTTCTGTTTGACATTTTTCTAAATTTGCTCAAATCTCTAGCAACCTGTTTTCGCTTTGTCATTATGGGGTATTGTGTGTAGATTGCTGAAGGAAAAAAAAATATTTAATCAATTTTAGAATAAGGCTGTAATGAAACAAAATGTGGAGGAAAAAGTCCAGGGGTCTGAATACTTTCCAAAGGCACTGTATAGGGAGTAGAAAATAACATGGCTATATACAGGATGGAGTATATAGCCAAAATGTAGTGGTGCTGAAAAGTCAGCTCTGGTGTAAATAAAACACAATTCATCTCGTAGACTTGTTGCAGTTTGAACTAGTGTGAATCAGCTTGTGTTAACTTCCTAGCACATTTTCCCCTGCAGTGCCTTCATGGTAATATACTGTTGTAATACCATATGTTAGATAGAGGGACTTGTAGGAGCAGTTAATGTAGAGTCATAGAGGTCACTGTCATATGTCCCTCCCTACTGTGGATCATAATTGATTACCTTTAGCTTTGAGGATAGGACTGGATCGTTTTGAATGTTGAGAATCTTTCCATAACGGTAACAGTGAGGAAAGGTAATATACCATGTCCTTAAAAGGGACAGAGATGAGGAGTGGTGTCTGGAAGCTCAGCATTTCATTGAATCTTTTTTTTTTAAACAATTGTGATAACAGCCAGTCTGTAGTTTGTCATATTCAACATGATCTTATCCTACTTGGTGTCAAATAACACTATATCTCGACCAGAGATGTTGTAAGCTATTGAAGTGTATGTCCCCTAACATTTTATAAGGGTTAGCATATGTGGATATGTATGTGTGAGCTTTATAGCATTCTATGTAACATTTCTTGCAGAGAGCATCCTAAAAGACTCTCAGCATTGTGGAATGTGTTGCGGTAAAATGTATAGATCATCTGCACTTTTAATTACAAGTGATGTGAAGGTCACTTGTTACCAGTACAATGGGGGTGTTAGACTTGTTCCTGATTTGATGGCTGTTGTCTTCTAAATACATTCATAAGAGAATTGCAGGCTGCAGTCGTAAGGTATAATTGCCTGTGTAGCAAGTTCTTTAATGTGCGAAGTAGACTGCTTCTCAATTTTACATTTTTCAAATGTCAGTGTGAAACTTTATTTCACTATACATTTGCCTAAGTTGGCTTGTGCTGTCTGGTCTTAAATATCGTGCCCATGTTTGAAATATTGGACTAGTCTTTTTTGGCCTATGTGCTTATTTTGGAGATAGCTCATGTGATAATGCAGCCTTTACATTTGCTCTACGCCCCTGAGTTGTTTTGGACAGTAGTTCATTACAAAAATGTTTAACTGTAATGGGAATTGTAATGCATGTGATAATAGAGAATATTGTTTATTGTACATAGGTGTACAGTTGATCTTCACAATTTGTATTTAAAGCATGAAATATTCTTAAAAGGGAAATAAACTAATGTCCACTGAAATATATTGCCTTTTGAGAAGGAAACCAAAGATTTTATGGCCAAACGTTATCTCCTTTATAATAATGTTCATCAGTGGAGCATAAAAAATAGGAGACAAGTGCTGAGCCAGTTGGTAAATTTGTTGTACTACTCACATATCGTACTTGTGCAGATATTGATACAACGTAACCTTACAATAGTACATTGTCATGCCCAATACTATCACAGCTTATTAAATAGACACATTTGAAATTTGTGACATACGTCTACTGATTTACATTGTTTCTCACCTAATCACCTGCTAATAGTTGGAATTTTGCATCTCCATTATAATGCAAACCAAAAGTGTAAGTCTGGTTTGGAATGGCGTTTTATTTCACAATGGAAGCACAAAGAGTAAGCTAAAATAGTTATGGTATATTCCTGAATTAGTCAGTCAGCGGAAAGTTAAAGTGACATTACTGGACCGTAGTTTTATGGACACAATCAATCGTTTTTTCCCCTTTACAGTGCTATATTTGTACCATATAGTGTCGAGGGGCCCCACGCAAACTTTTTCGTTCAAACTCATCTGTTTTGAATGCTATGGACTCTAATGAGTAGATCATTTTGTATGGCGTAATATGTATGTCCAAAATGACAAAAACGATTGGATTTAAGTTGATGGGCTGCTCTATATAAGGGCTGTCAAAAGGGCAGCCACTTCCCCCCTGAGTGTAACCTCTGTGGATTTGGAAACTAGAAGTGCTCCTGAGGAGAATGGACCCCTTTTTACTGTGACACAACATACACATCATTTTGTATGGTGCAATATGTGTATGTCCAATATTAAAAACTCTTTAAGGGTGCAAATTGAGCAGCAACATTCCTTAGGGTGTAAACTCTGTGGATTTGGAAAATAGAAGTGCTCCTGAGTAGAATGGACCAAACGTTTATTGCGACACAACGTACAGATACTTTTGTAAGGGGAAATATGTATATGTCCAATTTAAAAAAGATTGGATTTATACTGAACAAAAATTATAAACATAACATGTGAAGATCCCAGACATTTTCAATATGCACAAAAATCTTATTTCTCAAATTTTGTGAACAAATTTGTTTCTGTTAATGAGCATTTCTCCTTTGACAAGATAAGGGGTTGGGATGTGGGAGTGGAGTTGCAGGGTGGGGGATAGAATGACAGTCAAAGATAAAAGTATAAAAAATAAAACATAACAAAAAGTACGTTTGAATCACACTGAGGGGCAGTGTTTTTACATCTAATACCGGTTTGCCTGAGGCTGATGCCTTGCAGGTGTTTGTACACGTACATATACAAACACAATCAAATGCACATGCACACAGGTAAATAGTGCCATACATACACTCAAACATATTCAGTTGGCCTTGCTGTTGTGATTTCTTGTTGCTTTTTGTTGTTTGAAATTTGTGACATAAGTCTACTGATTTACGTTGTTTCTCACCTAATCACCTGCTAATAGTTGGAATTTGGCATCTCCATTATAAGGCAAGCCAAGAGTGATATCTTTGTTGTCTTCTGTTTTCCTTATTTTTTTTCTCCATTTTGTTCAGTTGTTGGTGCATTGGGGGGTGATGAATGGAATATTTTTTTTCTCGGGGGGGGTTGAGGGGCAGCTCTTGGTGAACTGTGAGTGGGAGCTTGGGCCGGTGGCTGATGGATCGCTGGTTCCGGTCCCCGTTTTGATCTGTCGACGTGCCCTTGAGCAGGGCGTTGACCCTGGTTGCTTATGTGTGTCGCTCTGAATGGGAGTCTGTTAGATGACTGTAGCTGAGGTCTTAATGATGAAATGCCTATGTATTGTTATGTTGTAAATGTGAACCTAAATGAATGCCCCCATTTCAGATTACTCTGACGTTCCCAATGATTTATGAAAACTTGCTTGATGGGTCGATGTCCTCATTGTGGTTTTACAGACGTGTTTAATACGTTTTATATACACACTTTATTAGAATAGTTATGAAATGAACATTGTTATATTTGGTAACGCTTACTTATTTTCCCTCGACTCCAACACCATTCGATACATTGAACGGGTGTTTATTTATTTATTTATTTTATTTCACCTTTATTTAACCGGGTAGGCTAGTTGAGAACAAGTTCTCATTTGCAACTGCGACCTGGCCAAGATAAAGCATGGCAGTGTGAACAGACAACACAGAGTTACACAAGGAGTAAACAATTAACAAGTCAATAACACAGTAGAAAAATAAAAAAAGGTGGAGTCTATATACATTGTGTGCAAAAGGCATGAGGAGGTAGGCGAATAATTACAATTTTGCAGATTAACACTGGAGTGATAAACTAATGTGGGTGTCTACGTAAGGGTGCTAATTTTAAAAAACTCACAAAAGCCTTGGGGTCGATACATAAAGGCGTTTAGAGCAGTGTGCGGGTTTCTTCTTATTTCTAATCTTATTCACCTATTACCATGCACCTGCAAAAAAATATAGCTCAGATGTGCGAGTGCCTATTATCATTATCTTTGGTAGTTTATTTTATTTATAATTTGTTGACGAGTTACAAGATTATGTCGAGATGCATCGATTCCAAGAATGGAAGAGGATCTTACTAGTTCAACTGGCTAGCTAACGTTAGCAAGCGTACGTCCAGCTCAGAATGGCCAGTGGGTGCAGTGATTGCTCAGCGGGGACATCAGCTTGCTAGTAGCGTCTGTTACAACTCAATATATATTGAGCTGTTACATTTTATCATCTAGCTGTTGCAATGAAATTGGTTTCAAATCTGTTGCAATTATGTGACCAGGAAGCTATCTAGGAATGTTAATTTGTAACCGCGCGCGCACCAATCGGACTTTGAAGTTCGCTGACTAAATCAAATGAGTTTATTGGTTGCGTACGCAAAATCAATCAAATGTATTTATCAAGCCCTATTTATATCTGCAGGTGTCACGAAGTGCTGTACAGAAACCCAGCCTTAAACCCCAAACAGTAAGCAATGCAGATGTAGAAGCACGGTGTAGCGAAATGCTTATGTTTCTAGCTCCAACAATGCAGCAATATCGATCAATTCAACAACAATACACACAGCCCCCCTAGAAAAACTTTGTGTCTTCTAACATGATGGTAAACTGCGCGTTAAAAATACGAGGTAAAATAATGACGACATTGATCTTCAGGTCGAAGCTCAAGAAAGAGGTCCGAGATGGAATTTCGAGTTAGATGACCGTTCAAAACTATCTTCCCCAGCTCGTTTTTTTTCTTCAGATTTCCAGTCGTTTTGAATACTCTGTAGTCGGAGATTTCCGAGTTCCAAGTTGTTTTGAACGCGGCATTCGTGCTGGTGTGTGTGTGTGTGTAAAAGGGAGGGACTTAATACAGTACGCTATTTAGAGCGCGATTGAACGGTGTTTATGCATTCATTTTAGAGATAGATAAATTAGAGTCTACTTCGGAGCGTCAATCCAGATTGACAGTGTTATCGGTTTCCTCTTTCCCTTGGATAACGTCGGAGACCAATCCGCTAAACAGGTTACTCACTTGTTCTTGCTAGACCTACTTTTATCTTTTGCTGTATAACTACTGTATTTAATTCCTGCAATATGCTATAACTAAATACAATTTAAATACGGCATAACAATTTTGTATAGTTGTAATACATTGCCTGTTTTATGTATGCCTTACATAGCACAATTGTATTGTATGCTGAATTGTGTTTAGAAGTTAGAATGGTCATACTGTCTGTGTACAGGCTCCAGAGCAGAGGCCTCTCTAACTCCAACCACCCCATAAGTCACCCTGATATGGATGGAACCAACCAGCCAGCGGAGGTAAACATCATGCCACATAAAAAAGTACATGGCAATGAAATGAAAATACTGCAAGCACTTGTGTGTTTTCAGGTTAATCAACAGTCTCCTGCTGGGCAGCAGGCCATGGGGGGAGATGTTGAGGAGAGCAACAGCAGTGGGAATAGCCAGAACCCTGGAGAGGGAAAAGGTGAGACAATTTAGTCTAGGGTTTAACACCCGCTGCCACTAAAGATAACTCATAGCTTTCATCCATGTTCTGGAGTCTGATGTCTGTATTGCAACATATTAATAAAATAATGAGCATGCTGAAAAATATCTATTTGACAAAGGATCTCAAATTGAGTAATTATATCACACATTTTTGAACACTGCTCATGTTTGGTTCCCATGCTGTCCTCACATATAGTCAATGGTTGTGCTCTAGCCCAAATGCCACCGCTGAAGCCTCCCGCCACGTGGACCTCCATGGCGATGAAGGAGCTCAAGTCCAAGCTGCGACTGGAGAAGGACCGTGTGGTGACAGTGAAACAAGGAAACATTTTGACAGTGCATGTGCCCACCGTTCCTGAGGGAAAGCAAGTGTGCTGGGAGTTTGCCACAGATAGCTATGACATAGCCTTTGGAATCTCCTTTGACTGGAACCCTGTCACCAGCCAGGCCATCACGGTCCACATTAGTGAATCCAGCGATGATGAAGAGGAGGAAAAGCAGCTAGAAGGTCAGTAGGCACCTCCTCTTTTGGTTTGAAATTTTAGTGACTAACTAATTTAATATGAAATAATCTCAATTTCTATTTGAAAAGATTTGAATATCTTTAATAATAACAACTTATCTTTAAATTAGTTGAGGTTGTAATTGTCTTGAAGGCCATATGTGTTGACTCATGCAGGACTTATCAACCCAGGGGATGTTGAGAAGGGTTCTAAATCATTGGCCAACTCAAACATAGGGGAAATCTTACCTGTGTATCGTCTGGACAGTCACATGGCAGTGCAAGGTGGCAGTCACGAGTATCCAGGCGAAGGCACTTACCTTCTGAAGTTTAATAACTCCTACTCACTATGGCGAAATAAGACTCTGTACTACAGAGTGTATTACAGTCCCTGAGGAACTGTAACTGTCAGCTTTTGCATAGGACTGTATGACTTACTAGAATTACTTATTTTTGATTCAATATTTTTGATTCCATAGAACATGTTATGGTTAATTATAAGTGCATAGATTTTTCATCACAATCAGCGGATGTTGCTCACTCCTAGTCTACACTTAAAATCTAAGAGGACCAGAGAATTATGAAGTGGGACATTTTGCTCATGTTTTACTGTGTTTATAGAGAAAGATTTGACGTAGCCTTGTGTTTGTGCCATGTTCTGTTTAAAAGTTATGTGCAGTGAGTTAAGGCAAATTGACCATATTTGAAAGATATATATATAGTATATGTACAGTACCAGTCAAAAGTTTGGACACACCTACTCATTCAAGGGTTTTTCTTTATTTTTTCACAATCTTCTACATTGTAGAATGCCTCTACACCTGGAATGCTTTTCCAACAGTCTTGAAGGAGTTCCCACATATGCTGGGCACTTGTTGGCTGCTGTTCCTTCACTCTGTGGTCCAACTCATTCCAAATGATCTCAATTGTTGTTGAGGTCGGGTGATTGTGGAGGACAGGTCATCTGATGCAGCACTCCATCACTCTCCTTCTTGGCCAAATAGCCCTTACACAGCCTGGAGGTGTGTTGGGTCATTGTCCAGTTGAAAAACAAATGATAGTCCCACTAAGTGCAAACCAGATGGGATGTTGTATCGCTGCAGAATGCTGTGGTTGCCATGCTGGTTAAGTGTGCCTTGAATTCTAAATCAATCTTTGAGTGTCACCAGCAAAGCACCCCCACACCTCCTCCTCCATGTTTCACGGTGGGAAGCACACATGCGGAGATCATCCGTTCACTTACTCTGCGTCTCACAAAGACACGGTGGTTGTAACCAAAAATGTCAAATATGGACAGATCTCCACTGGTCTAATGTCCATTGCTCGTGTTTCTTGGCCAAAGCAAGTCTCTTCTTCTTATTGGAGTTCTTTAGTAGTAGTTTCTTTGCAGCAATTCGACCATGAAGGCCTGATTTACGCAGTCTCCTCTGAACAGTTGATGTTTAGATGTTTCTGTTACTTGAACTCTGTGAAGCATTTATTTAGACTGCAATTTCTTAGGCTGGTAACTCTAAAGAAAGTATCCTCTGCAGCAGAGGTAACTCTGGGTCTTCCTTTCCTATGGCGGTCCTCATGAGAGCCAGTTTCATCATAGCCCTTGATTGTTTTTACGACGGCACTTGAAAAAACTGCATTGACTGACCTTCATGTCTTAAAGTAATGATGTACTGTCGTTTCTCTTTGCTTATTTGAGCTGGTCTTGCCATAGTATGGACTTGGTCTTTCACCAAATAGGGCTATCTTCTGTATACTACCCCTACCTTGTCACAACACAACTGATTGGCTCAAACGCATGAAGAAGGAAAGAAATTATACAAGTTAACTTTTAACAAGGCACACCTGTTAATTGAAATACATTCCAGGAGACCTCATGAAGCTGGTTGAGAGAATGCAGAGTGTGCAAAGCTGTCATCAAGGCAAAGGATGGCTACTATGAAGAATCTCAATTTTTTAAAAACATTTTCTTGGTTACTACATGATTCCATATATGTTATTTCATAGTTTTGATGTTCTCACTAATTTTCTACAATGTATGAAATAGTCAAAATAAAGAAAATCCCTGGAATGAGTAGGTGTGTCCAAACCTTTGACTGGAAATGTATATTAATCAGACACAACATTTCTTTGGTGGCAGCAATTAGGGAACACTGATAGAAAGATGATTGCTAGGTGGAAAGCTTAATCGGGAGAGGTTGCTCCAAAGAACTGTAATTTGTTTTATTTTTTGCTTCATATATGTCACTTTTTTGCCTTTACATTTTTTTTGTTTTACTTGAATTGTATGATAATCCAAATGCAGTTAAACAAATATTCTGCACAACAATTCAATAGTTTTTTTGCATACTGTGATTGGAATGAGTGATTGTCAATGAAAGAATATTGAATGTTGCTCAGAATCCAATGATAAAGCAAATGGTCACCGTCTGTCTTTATGACACAAATAAAAGCCATGCCCTATCACAAAAAGCTTTTATGTAATATTGGTTCAATATTTACATGGCCAAGTCCCTATTTAGTTTGCTAGTTGTCAGACGGTGGGTTGGTCTTTGTGGACAATAGCATGAGACTATTATAAATACTAACAGATTCAATCTATTTCTATACTGAACAAAAATATGAACGCCAAATGCAACAATTTCAAAGGTCTTACTAAGTTACAGTTCATAGAAGGAAATCAGTCAAATGAAATACATTCATTGGGCCCTAATCTATGGATTTCACATGACTGGGCAGGGCATTGGCCCACCCACTTGGGAGCAAGGCCCAGCCAATCAGAATGAGTTATTACCCATAAAAGGGCTTTATTACAGACAGAAATACTCCTCAGGATCCCCCCCCCCCCCTCCCTCCTCAGACAATCCCATAGGTGAAGCTGCCTGATGGCGTGGTTACACGTGGTCTGCGGTTATGAGGCCGGTTGGACGTACTGCCAAATTCTCTAAAGTGACGTTGGAGACAGGTTATCGTAGAGAAATTCATATTAAATTATCTGGCAACAGCTCTCTTGGACATTCCTGCAGTCAGCATGACAATTGCACACTCCTTCAACTTGAGACGTTTTTGGCATTGTGTTGAGTGACTGCACATTTTAGTTGCCTTTTATTGTCCCCAGCACAAGGTGCACCTCTGTAATGATCATGCTGCTTAATAAGGTTCTTTGATATGCCACACCTGTCAGGTGGATGGATTATCTTGGTGGATGGATTATCTTGGCAAAGGATAAATGCTCACTAAAGGGATGTAAACCAATTTGTGCACAGCATTTGAGAGAAATAAGCTTTTTGTGAGTATGGAAAATGTCTGGAATCGTTTATTTCAGCTCATGAAACATGGCACCAACACTTTAGATGTTGCGTTTATTTTTTGTTCAGTATAAAAGTATGATTTGGATAGTCCCTTTAAAGTACAATTTATGCACAGATCTCTGTAAAAGAAGATAATTTGTATTGTGTGTGTCTTTTCTGTGTTGTAGCTCTGTATGCACCTAATCATGTTCGCAATTTATTTTAGCCGCCCATACGTGGTTCCAAAAAACAATGTTTGTACCTCATCCATCTGTGTTGTGCATGTTTCCAAAGGTACTGTATCATATGAATTGTGCTGTTAAAATATAAGGAACTGAAAATAAGTATCCCATGGTTGCTGTGCTTTTTTACTGCATGCACTTCTGTTTCTTATAAGCTTTCCTTTTAAAAATAAATCACAATAAAGAAGAAAGAGTGTCATTTGCATTGAATTATGTTTTTTAAAACATTTTCTACAGCTCATTTACTTTATGTTCCCATTAAGTAGTAAAGTATAGAGAGCTTGGTCTCGGCCAATGATTATCTTTCAAGATCAATTAAGGATTTTTGGGTCATATATACAGTACTAGTCAAAAGTTTGGGCACACTTACTCATTCAAGGGTTTTTCTTTAACTGCAGAGTGAAGGAAAAGCAGCTAACAAGTGCTCAGTATATGTGGGATCGCTTTCAAGACTGTTGGAAAAGCATTCCAGGTGAAACTGGTTGAGAGAATGTCAAGAGTGTTCAAAGCTGTCAAGGCGAAGGGTGGCTATTTTGAAGAAACTCAAATATAAAATAGATTTGGATTTGTTTAACACTTTTTTGGTTACTACACGATTCCATATGTGTTGTTTCATAGTTGTCATGTCTTCACTATTGTTCTACAATGTAGAAAATAGTAAAAAATATAGAAAAACCATGGAATGAGTAAGTGTGTCCAAACTTTTGACTGGTACTATATATATTGATTAAACTAATGTCTGGTTCTATGTAAACACATTGGTGTGTTAATCTGAGTGCTACATAACCCTCAACTGAAAGCATATATTTAGTAGTTTTGGAGAATAGAAGTAATATCCTTGGTCATCCAACGTAATTTTGTCTAATTTAAAATATATTATTTTTTATTGCATCTTTATTTAATAACCAGGTAAGCTAGTTGAGAACAAGTTCTCATTTACAACTGCGACCTGGCCAAGATAAAGCAAAGCAGTGCGACACAAACAACAACACAGAGTTACACATGGAATAAACAAGCGTACAGTCAATAACACAATAGAAAAAAAGGAAAGTCTATATACAGTGTGTCCAAATGGCGTGAGGAGGTAAGGCAATAAATAGGCCGTAGTAGCGAAGTAATTACAGTTTAGCAAATTAACACCGGAGTGATAGATGAGCAGATGATGATGTGCATGTAGAAATACTGGTGTGCAAAAGAGCAGAAAAGTAAATAAAAACAATATGGGGATGAGGTAGGTAGATTGGGTGGGCTACTTACAGATGGGCTATGTACAGATGCAGCAATCGGTTAGCTGCTCAGATAGCTGATGTTTAAAGTTAGTGAGGGAAATATAAGTCTTCAGCTTCAGCAATTTTTGCAATTCGTTCCAGCCATTGGCAGCAGAGAACTGGAAGGAAAGACGGCCAAATGAGGTGTTGGCTTTGGGGATGACCAGTGAGATATACCTGCTGGAGCGCGTGCGGGTGGCTGTTGTTATCATGACCAGTGAGCTGAGATAAGGCGGAGCTTTACCTAGCATAGACGTATAGAACAGAACAGGGCCAAATGAGGTGTTGGCTTTGGGGATGACCAGTGAGATATACCTGCTGGAGCAGGGCTCCGGGCAGCCGAGCGGAAATGGAGGAAAACTCGCCTCCCTGCGGACCTGACATCCTTTCACTCCCTCCTCTCTACATTTTCCTCTTCTCTCTCTGCTGCTAAAGCCACTTTCTACCACTCTAAATTCCAAGCATCTGCCGGGCAGCCGAGCGGAAATGGAGGAAAACTCGCCTCCCTGCGGACCTGACATCCTTTCACTCCCTCCTCTCTACATTTTCCTCTTCTCTCTCTGCTGCTAAAGCCACTTTCTACCACTCTAAATTCCAAGCATCTGCCTCTAACCCTAGGAAGCTCTTTGCAACCTTCTCCTCCCTCCTGAATCCTCCTCCCCCTCCCCCCCCTCCTCCCTCTCTGCAGATGACTTCGTCAACCATTTTGAAAAGAAGGTCGATGACATCCGATCCTCGTTTGCTAAGTCAAACGACACCACTGGTTCTGCTCACACTGCCCTACCCTGTGCTCTGACCTCTTTCTCCCTCTCTCTCCAGATGACATCTCGCGTCTTGTGACGGCCGGCCGCCCAACAACCTGCCCGCTTGACCCTATCCCCTCCTCTCTTCTCCAGACCATCTCCGGAGACCTTCTCCCTTACCTCACCTCGCTCATCAACTCATCCCTGACCGCTGGCTACGTCCCTCCCGTCTTCAAGAGAGCGAGAGTTGCACCCCTTCTGAAAAAACCTACACTCGATCCCTCCGATGTCAACAACTACAGACCAGTATCCCTTCTTTCTTTTCTCTCCAAAACTCTTGAACGTGCCGTCCTTGGCCAGCTCTCCCGCTATCTCTCTCAGAATGACCTTCTTGATCCAAATCAGTCAGGTTTCAAGACTAGTCATTCAACTGAGACTGCTCTTCTCTGTATCACGGAGGCGCTCCGCACTGCTAAAGCTAACTCTCTCTCCTCTGCTCTCATCCTTCTAGACCTATCGGCTGCCTTCGATACTGTGAACCATCAGATCCTCCTCTCCACCCTCTCCGAGTTGGGCATCTCCGGCGCGGCCCACGCTTGGATTGCGTCCTACCTGACAGGTCGCTCCTACCAGGTGGCGTGGCGAGAATCCGTCTCCACACCACGTGCTCTCACCACTGGTGTCCCCCAGGGCTCTGTTCTAGGCCCTCTCCTATTCTCGCTATACACCAAGTCACTTGGCTCTGTCATAACCTCACATGGTCTCTCCTATCATTGCTATGCAGACGACACACAATTAATCTTCTCCTTTCCCCCTTCTGACGACCAGGTGGCGAATCGCATCTCTGCATGTCTGGCAGACATATCAGTGTGGATGACGGATCATCACCTCAAGCTGAACCTCGGCAAGACGGAGCTGCTCTTCCTCCCGGGAAGGACTGCCCGTTCCATGATCTCGCCATCACGGTTGACAACTCCATTGTGTCCTCGTCCCAGAGCGCTAAGAACCTTGGCGTGATCCTGGACAACACCCTGTCGTTCTCAAATAACATCAAGGCGGTGGCCCGTTCCTGTAGGTTCATGCTCTACAACATCCGCAGAGTACGACCCTGCCTCACACAGGAAGCGGCGCAGGTCCTAATCCAGGCACTTGTCATCTCCCGTCTGGATTACTGCAACTCGCTGTTGGCTGGGCTCCCTGCCTGTGCCATTAAACCCCTACAACTCATCCAGAACGCCGCAGCCCGTCTGGTGTTCAACCTTCCCAAGTTCTCTCACGTCACCCCGCTCCTCCGCTCTCTCCACTGGCTTCCAGTTGAAGCTCGCATCCGCTACAAGACCATGGTGCTTGCCTACGGAGCTGTGAGGGGAACGGCACCTCAGTACCTCCAGGCTCTGATCAGGCCCTACACCCAAACAAGGGCACTGCGTTCATCCACCTCTGGCCTGCTCGCCTCCCTACCACTGAGGAAGTACAGTTCCCGCTCAGCCCAGTCAAAACTGTTCGCTGCTCTGGCCCCCCAATGGTGGAACAAACTCCCTCACGACGCCAGGACAGCGGAGTCAATCACCACCTTCCGGAGACACCTGAAACCCCACCTCTTTAAGGAATACCTAGGATAGGATAAAGTAATCCCTCTCACCCCCCCCCTTAAAAGATTTAGATGCACTACTGTTCCACTGGATGTCATAAGGTGAATGCACCAATTTGTAAGTCGCTCTGGATAAGAGCGTCTGCTAAATGACTTAAATGTAAATGTAATGTAAATGTATAGATGGCCTGGAGCCAGTGGGTCTGGCGTTGAATATGTAGTAAGAGCCAGCCGACTGAGCATACAGGTCGCAGTGGGGGGGTATATAAGGGGCTTTGGTGACAAAACAGATGGCACTGTGATAGACTGCATCCAGTTTGCTGAGTAGAGTATTGGAGGCTATTTTGTAAATGACATCGGCGAAGTCGAGGATCGGTAGGAGGAGGCTTTGTTGCGAAATAGTAAGCCGATTCTAGATTTAATTTGGGATTGGAGATGTTTAATATGAGTCTAGAAGGAGAGTTTACAGTCTAGCCAGAAACCTAGGTAGTTGTAGTTGTCCACATATTCTAAGTCAGAACCGCCCAGAGTAGTGATGCTAGTCGGGTGGGCGGGTGCGGGCAGCGAACGGTTGAAAAGCACACATTTGGTTTTATTAGCATTTAAGAGCAGTTGGAGGCCACGGATGGAGTGTTGTATGGCATCGTTTGGAGGTTAGTTAACAGAGTGTCCAAAGAAGGGCCAGATGTATACAGAATGGTGTTGCCTGCGTATAGGGGGATGGGGGAATCACCCGCAGAAAGAGCGACATTGTTGATATATATACAGAGAAAAGAGTCGGCCCGAGAATTGAACCCTGTGGTACCCCTATAGAGACTGACAGAGGTCTGGACAACAGGCACTCCGATTTGACACACTGAGCTCTGTCTGAGAAGTAGTTGGTGAACCAGGCAAGGCAGTCATTTGAGAAACCAAGGATGTTGAGTCTGCCAATAAGAATGATAACAGTGGCTAAATTCCAGAGGTGATAAGCCATTAAGAGGAGTTACTATGAGTATCATGTAAGGAGGACAAATGTATAAGTAGCTTGTGCTAAGACTGGAAGGGAGTTACTTCATGAATTGACTCGGCTTTTGTTATATTGATTAATAAAAGTCTATTTGAACTCACATGCTCCGGTATTTGTGAAATATGATTGACCAAATATTTCCACGACAGGGTAAAGTGACCATGCATAGATAATAAACAGTGAGTAGCAACAGTGTAAAAAAGGGGGTCAATGCAAATTGTCTGGGTAGCCACTCCCATGCTCTGACTTAGAATTTGTGGACAACTACAAATACCTAGGTGTCGAGCTAGACTGTAAACTCTCCTTCCAGACTCACACTAAGCATCTCCAATCCAAAATTAAATCTAGAATCGTCTTCCTATTTTGCAACAAAGCATCCTTCACTCATGCTGCCAAACATACCCTCGTAAAACTGACCATCCAACACTATTCAACAAATTGGATGCAGTCTATCACAGTGCCATCTGTTTTGTCACCAAAGCCCCATATAATATTACCCACCACTGTAACCTGTACTCTCTCGTTCGCTGGCCATCGCTTCATATTCGTCGCAAAATCCACTGGCTCCAGGTCATCTACAAGTCTCTGCTAGGTAACGCCTCACCTTATCTCAGCTCACTGGTAACCATAGCAGCACCCATCTGTAGCACGTGCTCCAGCAGGTATATCTCACTGGTCACCCCCAAAGCCAATTCATCCTTTGGCCGCCTTTCCTTCCAGTCCTCTGCTGCCAATGACTGGAACGAACTGCAAAAATCACTGAAGCTGGAGACCCATATCTCCCTGACTAGCTTTAAGCACCAGCTGTCAGAGCAGCTCACAGATCACTGTACCTGTACATAGCCCATCTGTAAACAGCCCATCTGTAAACAGCCCATCCAACTACCTCATCCCCATACTGTATTTATTTATTTATCTTAATCCTTTGCACCCCAGTATCTCTACTTGCACATTAATCTTCTGCACATCTACCATTCCAGTGTTTAATTGCTATATTGTAATTACTTCACCACCATGGCCTATTTATTGCCTTACCTCCCTTATCTCACCTAATTTGTACTCACTGTATATAGACTTTATTTTTTCTTTATTTTTTCTTCTGTATTATTGACTGTATGTTTGTTTATTCCATGTGTAACTCTGTGTTGTTTTATGTGTCGGACTGCTGTGTTTTATCTTGGCCAGGTCGCAGTTGTAAACGAGAACTTGTTCTCAACTAGCCTACCTGGTTAAATAAAGGTGAAATAATAAAAAATAAAATAATATTGCCTTCATATTAGGACATGCAACCTGTAGAGTCTCACAGAAATAGTTTCATGCATGTAGGACCATAGCAACAGACCTTGGCACGCTACATGTCCTCCGGCTGACTCCTCTGAAAAGGGGGCACACCCCTGTTCTGGGAAAAACCCAAGAGGTGTAATCAGGTCTAATGGTGTCTAATGACCCAGGGCACAAAACTTGTGCACTAGTTTTGCTGGCTCCTTCTGAAATAAGTAATTGCCACATATGTACTGAAAAATTCACAATAACCCCTACCTACAAGTACATTTTACCTCAATTACATCCACTAACCTGTACCCCCACACATTGACTCGGTACCGCTACCCCCTGTACATAGCCTCGTTATTGTTATTTTATTGTGTTACTTTTTGTCCTACCTAAAAAAAAAATGTATTTTTTTAGCAAATATTTTCTTTCTTTAAAAATGTTTTTGCATTGTTGGTTAAAAGGCCTTGTAAGAAAGCATTTCACTGTAAGGTCTACTACCTGTTTTATTAGAGGCATGTGACAAATATAATCTGATTTTATTTTGCTTTGTTATCCTGCAACTGCTCAATTCACAGAATCAGTTGGATAAACTGAATTGTTTAACTCATTCTGAAGATTGAGACCATTACATAAATGCTATAGGATTTGATCATTAGAGCTGACCTATCTCACACATACAGTTTAAGGCCTATGATCTTATGGGATTTTGTCCCATGATTCTCCATTAAGAACAATCATGAGGGAGTTGATGTAAGTATAACACAGCTGATGAAACAACCATCAACAGTTTTATTTTGAGCTGTTCCAAAAAGTAATCAGATGAGGATAGAACGAGGTCACACGACAGCAGGGTAAAGTCGGCCCCGCATGAATGGTGAGGATTTGGACTGGGTTGAGACTAAACTGACCCTAGATCTGTGCACACTGCAACCCAATAGAGCAGATAACAGGTGCGCAGTTTATAAATTGCACGCCACTTTCACTTGCATTGGCGAGCGATTTGTCCTTGTAATATTGGGATAATCTTCGTTAACGCAAATCTGCAATTTTGCTGATTCACTTCAGAGGAAATCAACATGGGACGGTTACATTTTTTCGTCCTCTGGTCGTTAAACGATGCACCCCGTCAGTTTATCAGGTAGTTATCAGGTATTTCGTTGTTAAAATTTTGAAAGTGGGCACGCAGCAACTCCCAATTTGAGCCATCGTTATTCATTACAGAAATGCCCAATCTTCATCCTTGTAGTTCACAGCATAAATGTTTGTCCGTAATTATTGCAGCAAATCCAATCGCCAGTGCCACCAAGTCCATGTTCCATTGCCACTGCCCAAACAACTTGTTGTATTCAGTCTTGGGGAATGGCGGTTCTTATCAAGCGAGACAACCATTTCAGTTGATGTTCTGGTTAGCCAGGACGTGAAACCGCAGAGGATTGGTACATTGTCAGACCAAACAAGGTACATTAGGCCTACATGCGTTCTAATTAATAACAATTGCAAAAATGCATACAAGGTCTATATTGCTTGTTTTTAAAGGTGCTTGACTTGGGAGGGAGATTGGAATGCTGACCTTGTCCAAGAGGCAACAGAGAAAGGGAGGAGAGGAGTATATGGGAAGGTTTTGCTCACTGTTTGTGGAGAGGTATGGTTTCAAGCGTTTTTATTCTGTACATTTTCAATGTTATTGTGACAGGTGACACTTTGTTGTGACATCTCACATTATAAATTAAATACTGACCAGATACTACATTCGTCTTTGCAAAGGATTCTGGAAAGATGAATAACAGCCTACATAATGCACCAGTGTCTTAAATTGTTATTTAACTCTTTCCTCGAAAAGAATGAAGCCAGTTTCATCAGCAATACTCCACGTGTGCCAAGAAAACATTCCAGCCCATTCGAGCACAACAGCAATCTCTCCCATACTCTGCTCAACACCTCTGGGAGGCAGAGGGTAAATTGCAGGGTTATCCACTAGTTAGTAGACCTGTCACTACAGTCTTGATTTTGAGGCATTTTTCTGGTCTACACTGTCATTAAAATTGTAGTTCAGTGAGACAGAAATCAAATGTGTCACTCTTTGCAGATTTCAACCCCCAACTCATCACATCTAGGAGACAGCATTTGCTATGCCGAACTCAAAGTTAACAAGACAGAAATTGATGATTCCACTTTATCTGATAAACCCTGTATTTCGCTTACGGTAGGGCTCATGCTTGAATAAGAAACTTTCCAAGTAGGGAATGGTGTGGCGAGAGAAATTGAACCTGACTTTTTAATCTTAATGGTATTTGAAGGATAAGACCCCCAGACGGACGGTGATTGGGAAGAGGGGTCGCATCGCATGGAGCCCTGAAATTATTCCTCAGGAGGATACTGGTCGAGCATCTAGCCCCAAAAAAATAAAGCTATCTAGAGAGAACAGTGTTGAGAAGACTGGAATGAAGAAGACCAACTGCAGAGCAGGTTACAGAATTCACCATGAAATTATTTGTTTATTTCAAATAGCAGCTATTCTGCTGAATGAAAAACATTAAGGATATTTTGTTTTCAGTTTGCCCATCAAAGCGCTGGAGCCACACCATGTGTCTGAGTGATCCTGAGACGGCCATTGTCATTGGAGGAGAAGCTTCTGACCAGACTCACTGCGAGGACTCCCTATGGAAACTAGAAATAGGTGAGATGAGTAGCCCATTTTAATAACGTATAGAACAATTTGGAGCCAAAATGTAAATATCTGTTACCTGGCATCTTGAAATGCCCAACACACATTTAATTGATCTAATTGATTGTCAACATTATCTTCTCAAGACAACGATTTTTGGTTCCCAATGAACTCCCCCACCTCTGGACCTGTCCCACCGTGTGCCCATGGCCACTCTGCAACCTATGACCCTGATTCCAAGGTCGTGTACGTGTACGGAGGCCTGAGAGAGGGCCAGCGCTACAGCGACCTCTATATCCTCAACACTCTAACCTGGAAGTGGAAGCTTGTCACAGTGAGTGTCCTGTCCAGAGCCACTTGTCACTTTATAGTTTAATTGACCTTAAGCACCTTCAATGAAAAATTTGATTTTCTCTCTTGTGGAAATTCTTCCTCTAGGCAAGAGGTGATATCCCCATGTTGGCCTACCACTCTGCAACTATCTATAAGAAAGAGCTCTTTGTTTTTGGGGGGGTTCACCCAAGCCGCTGTCCTGGAGGCAAGGTCTGCAGTAATGCTCTGTACATTTTTAACCCAGAGTTTGAGCTCTGGTACCAACCCATCGTCGAGGGGGACCGACCTCTACCTAGGTTTGGGTCAGTGTTCCTTGATTATATTTCTGTAGACAAGGCATTGGGCTATTAGAATATTTCACTTACTGTATCTAACCATTACAGGACCACAGTGCTTATTTAATAAACACATTGTGTTTACATTACAGGCACACAACGACACTTTTGTCCAACCAGTTGCTAATTTTTGGTGGCAGGAAGACTGCAACCTACCTAAACGACCTCCACATTTTGGATCTCGGTAAGGCACTGACAGTGGTAATGTGGAGTACTCTATATAAAAAGCTAGTTGCCATGATCTTCAAATGTAATTTTCTTAATTTTTGACAAAAGGCTTCATGGAGTACACAGCTGTGAAATATGAGAACATGCCACCACTGCCTCGAGGGTGAGAACATATACAAATCAAACCTTGTAAAATGTGAACACAATGCCCATCTTACATTTTTCCTATTTCATATATCTAGGACATCAAGTACTTGCCGTGATGAAAAATGTCTATATTGCCACACAGACCAATATTGCGACCATTTAATTCTATGCCATTTGTTTAATCTGATATTTATTGCTTAGTATCTGTAAACAACAAGGATGTATATTGGTGTAGAAATTCCTTTTTACTAAGTTAACGTTGCCCTATCATCATTGTGGTCAGATATCATGCAGCACTGCCAGTATCCGACAACAGGATGCTGGTCAGTGGCGGTTGCAGTGCTGTTGGAGCCCTGCAGGACGTTCATATCTTCAACACGGGTGAGTACACACTCACCAATGCCTATCATTTTTTTTCAAGAAAGTTGATGGTAATCCAGCCTCTTTCATTTGCTCTGAATAAAAATGCCTGTCTTGGTTCTTTTCAGACACCAGCATGTGGCATTCAGTGGTCTCCCCTCTGCTCTGCGCCAGGCCTCGTGCCGGACACAGTGTGATCAATCTGGGAGCCTCTGTCATCTCAGATGCTGATAAACAGAAGAAGGGGGAGTATGCCAACATCCACTGCACCCTCTTGGTGTTTGGGGGCTCTGACTGCGCTGGGACCTTCTACAATAACACAGTGAAGTGCACAGTGGAGATCCCTGTAGAATAAGAGACTGGATCTTAGGGGGAGATGATAACGACCTTATTGGGAAATAAGGAAAATAAATGGACTTTTTATCCCTGTATCTGGTTTACACATTCTAAATAATATGATTGTGCCATGGGCGGAACTCGACAAGAGTCCTTGGTATTTTCTGTTCTGCGTAAAGGCTCTGTTACGTTAGGCTTAGATTTCATCAAGTCTTCAGTTTTATTGTGGCTGCTTAAGGCCCCTTTGTTTGTTCTGTGCTGTAGTCTTATCTGATCAGCTTTTTTTTCCTGGGGGGGTTAGGGTTGGGGTTGGGGGGTTAGGGTTAGGGTTGGGGGGGGGGGCTGATTGTTAGTTATGGTGCAAGTGATGCCATTTTATCCCATTGTGGTGTTTCACATTATGGGTCGTGACCCATTTGTTTTATGTGGCATTTTCCCCGTTGAGAATATGGTATACACATCAGATCTGACAAGCAATCTCTTCTGTTTTTAAATATTTTCTCATCAATGTGTATGATCACATGGTAGAGCTGAAATCAATTTTCTGTTTTATTTGAATTTAAGTAAGCTGAACTTCAGCTTTTTTACAAAACCAATTATTTAACAAAGTGCAGACAGCCATTTTCACTTTCCATAAACTTCTACAGTAACATGAAGGATCAACGGAGGGCTAGTATGGTACTTTGTCATTTGTACAGTAAATGTTTTTTTTTATTGATTTAATACATCACTATTTGTTCATGTTTTTACATTTTGTATTGCTTCCCTTAACAAATCCACTTTGGACAGCATTGGCATAATTTGTGTAGATGGGTGAATGTACTGTTTCTTAGAGGGTAAATATGAGTATTAAAATAACGAAACTTCATCATACAAGTAATAGATCGTCTTTGGTTTCAATCTCATTAAATAAGACAAAGGTATTTTATAGAAGCATTCACTGATGGTGGCACTACTGGCTGCCTTTGACATCAGAGGTGTTCTCATGTACATATTTCAGCAGGTGTCTAGTTGGCAGGACGGATGACTCTCTTTGAAAGCATCTACCTCCAGTAAGGTTTGGTTTAGCCTTTTGATAGTTGGGAACTGATCAACATCCACTTTGAACCTGTTGGGCAAATGTTCAAGTCATGTGGGTTGTATGTTCAGTGATGAATCTGTCTCATACTGTGGTGTTCTTTTGTAACAATTCTGAATGACTGGTTGCCTTACCGTTCAGCATTATAGACTTGAGGAACGAGACAGATGTCTGCCATGGAAATCTAAAAGGTAAACATGGTTAGTTCAAGAATTCCTAAACTTGAAGAGAGGTCTACGGTGTTTTGATGTGATGAGTGTCCCCTCACCTCATCCCCTGACACAGTACCTGCCAGTTGTCCCTTTCAGAATGGGCTCCAGGGCTGAAAGACACAGGGACAATAATCAGGACTGGAATGGTTGTCTACGGCGATACTGGTGTTGTATGTAAGGCTATTTTTACCTACCTTCAAAACCTCTTTGGATGAAATGATGCGCCCACTGCACCTTCTCGGCTCCTATCTTCTGTAGCACGTACAAATTCTGAAATACAAATGATCAGACATGACTGAGTAGCTCTACTGTCATCATCATTGTTGCAATGGCAAAACAAACACATGATGTCCATACAGTAAACAAAGTTTGTTTTGCAAACTTGGTCAGATCTGCAGTGGACTGTGTGCCTTCAATTGGTTATATACTTTTCTCTTGTTTATCCACTTTCTTTGTGCTGTAATTCACTTACCTGCACAGGCTGGATCCCAGAGGCGATAAGGTCAGAGATCATGCGCACCTGGGCTCGTTTCTTCGGGTCTGCAGGGAGAAGCCTGTGTCCTGTTCTGGTCTCCTCAATGTACTGGATCACTGCCAGCTGAGGGTGAGTGAATTAGTCTTGTCAATGTTACATTCAGGGAATTTGGAGTTAGATTTAAGTTGTCGTTTAACTTTTATCAGAAGTACATCACTGTTGAAACACTGACAAACCAATAACATCATTGGACTCACCGACTGTGACAGCGTGATGCCATCAATTTGGACAGCAGGCACTTGTTGCATAGGGTTTAACCCCTTGTATTGTTCTGTAAACTGATGTGTACAGTATGAGAACATATATTTTACACCATTGATGTTCAATACCTCTACCTAAAAACAAAAGCGTGAGGAAGTTACCTGCTGACCCCCATCTTTGATAAGATTGACTGGGACTTGGTCAAATTCAATACCTTTCAGAGCAAACGCTGGAAGAAGCAACGTAGGTTATTTATTTACAGTGTCAAAAGGAATTGCCACTTTTCTCATGCTGTAAAGTACGCAGAGATGTGGACTATACATAGTCAAAAGGTACATACCGATTCGAACCCTCCAGGAGCACGAACTCCTAAAATACCCATGAATAATGGGCTAAAGGAAAGAAAAGTACATCAGTGTACGTGATACGTCATTTTCTCATATCTTACTTAACGTTCCTCATTGATTCACCTTGGTTTGATTTGCCATTGTATTCAGACAGATCAGGCGTTTAACTACTGCAAAGTATGTTACTCCAAAATGACAACGAAAACAACTTTGTTCCTTGCAGCCAATAGAATGTGCTCCCAAATACCCTCCTCCCTGGTTTTTGTCTATAACTAAGCACTTTCCCAGCATCTTCAATTAATTCCACGTTTCAGTGTCTAGTACTGAAATGTTGCAAGCAATAATTGGTACTGTACCTTTGTGAGACAAGAGATTGAAAGACTCATTGCAGGTTATAAGGGGTAGGTAGGCTAGAAACAGTAGACAAACTATTACTTTGTTGTGCATTTAACAGCGGATGTGGCATTACATGTCACAGAATACTTCGATGACAGCTTATTATGCGGTTTTGTGCAATACTGCAAGATGGAAACGTTAACTATATTATGCAGATTCTATAAATTCCCGTGTTTCATAAAATTGGCGCCAATTAATTGTACATTTGTAGGTACTTTTCCAATATAGCATAGGCGACCACATCATAGAGATAGGTAGAGGACTCATTTTTGTAGCTGTGCAACTATAGCGTCTGCGACATCATGTGTAGCGCCATTGAGGCTATCTCGATTTTAAAGTAGTACATTTTATTCTTCATGATAGGCTGAATCCTCCTAATGACCTGGTTGGACAAGACTCCAACAGGGTCACCAGGAGGGATCAGCCAACAAAAGTAGAAGTCCCACCCAGTTGACTACATTTAAAATGGTGGATGCCCTGAGTGGCACTGCCCATTCTAAAATAGCCTTTTGTCCACTAGAGACCTCTATCCTTATCTTTGGACCATATTCAGCTATTGTCTGTGGTGGACCATAAATAACCCAGTCGAGTTGTCAAAAAGACGGAGCTGCGCTTTATAAATGTTGTCTAAAAAGTTGGTTTGTCTATAATTTTACATAGAGATTGGCTAATACAATTGTAATTTCAATCAATAAGGTTCATATTTTTGTGGGAGGTGTTCTACGTCAGTAAGTGATCAGCTATTTACAGATCCCTCCCTCTTTTCTGTCGATGTAGGTGAGGGAGAACATTTGAAGTGTTTCTGTTGACACTGCTGGCCAGGGACATAGTTTGGGGATAAATCGAGCAATAAACACATTTTCATCATGACATGGACTGTATCGAGATCACTTTTGAAGAAAGGTGTAAGAAATCATGTTATAATGTTTTACCCACGAGTTAATTGACGACTAAATGCTTTTGATATGTTTCACTTTGTTTACAAAATGATAGATGTCGTGGCTTGGCGCTTGTCTTGTTATCGACTATTCTCTATGTCACTTTTAGGAAGCATTCCTCCTTAGAAATGGGTACCAAACCAACCTCCTGCTATTATATATTTTTTTTAAGTGCTTATCATATCTGCTGCCTGTCAAGGTGTGCAGCTAAATTTTTATTTTATTTTTATTTCACATTTTATTTAACCAAGTTGGCCAGTTGAGAACAAGTTCTCATTTACAACTGAGACCTGGTCAAGATAAAGCAAAGCAGTGCGACAAAAACAACAACACATAGTTACACATAAACAAACATACAGTAAATAACACAATATAAAAAATCTATGCACAGTGTGTGCAAATGTAGTAAGATTAGGGAGGTAAACAAATAGGCCATTGTGGCGAAATAACACATTAACACTGGAGTGATCAACGAAAGAGCAAAAAAAACATGTGGGGATGAGGTAGTTGGGTGGGCTGTTTACAGATGGGCTGTGTACAGGTGCAGTAAGCTGCTCTGATAACTGATGCTTAAAGTTAGTGAGGGAGATATGTCTCCAGCTTCAGTGATTTTGATTTTTTTTTGCAATTCGTTCCAGTCATTGACAGCAGAGAACTGGAAGGAAAGGCAGCCAAAGTAGGTGTTGGCTTTGGGGATGACCAGTGAAATATACCTACTGGAGCGTGTGTTACGGGTGGGTGTTGCTATGGTGACCAGTGAGCTGAGATAAGGTGAGGCTTTACCTAGCAAAGATTTATAGATGACATGGAGCCAGTGGGTTTGATCGACGAATATATAGCGAGGGCCAGCCAATGAGAGCATTCAGGTCGCAGTGGTGGGTAGTATATGGGGCTTTGGTGACAAAACGGATGGCACTGTGATAGACTGCATCCAATTTGCTGAGTAGAGTGTTGGGAGGCTATTTTGTAAATCACATCGCCGAAGTCGAGGATCGGTAGGATAGTCAGTTTTACGAGGGTATGTTTGGCAGCATGAGTGAAGGAGGCTCTGTTGCGAAATAGAAAGCCAATTCTAGATTTGATTTTGGATTGGAGATGCTTAATATGAGTTTGGAAGGAGAGTTTACAGTCTAACCAGACACCTAGGTATTTGTAGTTGTCCACATATTCTAAGTCAGACCCATCCAGAGTAGTGATGCTAGGATTAGTGCATCTACTTTGCTTCTCATGCTATATAGCTGAGAGTTGAAATGATACGATTCACAATAAATGCATGAACTCATGCGTTATTATTATTTGCAGCAATTGCTAACCTCTTGCTTTCTACCAGAAGGTTGGGCGCATGTTACTCCTCCTCGGTGGTTAGTTAACATAAATAATACTTTCATAATAAACTGTTCATTATAGTGGTTGTACAGAATGACACAAATATTAATTTTCAGTCTGCTGCCTCAGTTTGTATGATGGCAATTTTGCATATACTCCAGAATGTTATGAAGAGTGATCAGATGAATTGCAATTAATTGCGAAGTCCCTCTTTGCCATGCAAAGGAACTGAATCCCCCAAAAAACATTTCCACTGCATTCCAGCCCTGGCACAAACGACCAGCTAACATCATGTCAGTGATTTCTCGTTAACACAGGTGTGAGTGTTGACGAGGACAAGGCTAGTGTCAAAGGCTTTTATTGACAATTACATGAAGTTGATGCAAAGTGTCAATATTTGCATTGTTGACCCTTCTTTTTCAAGACCTCTGCAATCTGCCCTGGCATGCTGTCAATTAACTTCTGGGCCACATCCTGACTGATGGCAGCCCATTCTTGCATAATCAATGCTTGGAGTTCGTCAGAATTTGTTTTTTTGTTTGTCCACCTGCCTCTTGAGGATCGACCACAAGTTCTCAATGGGATTAAGGTCTGGGGAGTTTCCTGGCCATGGACCCCCAAAAAATAAACTTTTGCCTTATGGCAAGGTGCTCCATCATACTGGAAAAGGCATTGTTTGTCACCAAACTGTTCCTGGATGGTTGGGAGAAGTTGCTCTCGGAGGATGTGTTAGTACCATTCTTTATTCATGGCTGTGTTCTTAGGCAAAATTGTAAGTGAGCCCAGTCCCTTGGCTGAGAAGCAACCCCACACATGAATGGTCTCAGGATGCTTTACTGTTGGCATGACACAGGACGGATGGTAGCGCTCACCTGTCATGTAGCGCTCACTCGGTCATGCTGATTGAGTTCGAATAACAGACTGGAAGCTTCAAAAGGAGGGTGGTGCTTGGAATAATTGTGCTTCCTCTGTCAACCGCAATAACATCTGCTAAATATGTATGTGATCAATACAATTTGTTTTGATTTAGTAGAGCACACATGCAGCATCAACTCCCTGATGCTGGGGAAGACCCTCTATCACCAAAGATGCTGCCTGCCCATCGGGCTGTGTGCCGGCATCGCCCCCTTCATCTTCCCCGCCATGATCCCTCTGTGGATGTTGCCCGTTGGCATGGCGTGTGGCAACACCTACCTGCTGAAGCCCTCCGAGCGGGTGCCAGCCTGCATCATGCTCTTGGCCAAGATGCTGCAGGACGCTGGGATGCTATATGGGACCCTGAACATCATCCATGGCAAGCAGGACGGTAAGAGAATAGCGACATGCCCCATCACCTGCTGTTCTCTGAGATATACAGTGGGGAGAACAAGTATTTGATACACTGCCGATTTTGCAGGTTTTCTTACTTACAAAGCATGTAGAGGTCTGTCATTTTTATCATAGGTACACTTCAACTGTGAGAGACGGAATCTAAAACAAAAATCCAGAAAATCACATTGTATGATTTTTAAGTAATTCATTTGCATTTTATTGCATGACATAAATATTTGATCACCTACCACCAGTAAGAATTCCGTCTCTCGCAGACCTGTTAGTTTTTCTTTATGAGGCCCTCCTGTTCTCCACTCATTACCTGTATTAACTGCACCTGTTTGAACTCGTTACCTGTATAAAAGACACCTGTCCACACACTCAATCAAGCAGACTCCAACCTCTCCACACTGGCCAAGACCAGAGAGCTGTGTAAGGACATCAGGGATAAAATTGTAGACCTGCACAAGGCTGGGATGGGCTACAGGACAATAGGCAAGCAGCTTGGTGAGAAGTCAACAACTGTTGGTGCAATTATTAGAAAATGGAAGAAGTTCAAGATGACGGTCAATCACCCTCGGTCTGGGGCTCCATGCAAGATCTCACCTCGTGGGGCATCAATGATCATGAGGAAGGTGAGGGATCAGCCCAGAACTACACGGCAGGACCTGGTCAATGACCTGAAGAGAGCTGAGAACCATTAGTAACACACTACGCCATCATGGATTAAAATCCTCCAGCGCACGCAAGGTGGGGACCCTGCTCAAACCAGCGCATGTCCAGGCCCGTCTGAAGTTTGCCAATGACAATCTGGATGATCCGGAGAAGGTCATGTGGTCTGATGAGACAAAAATAGAGCTTTTTGGTCTGAACTCCACTCGCCGTGTTTGGAGGAAGAAGAAGGATGAGTACAACCCCAAGAATACCATCCCAACCGTGAAGCATGGAGGTGGAAACATCATTCTTTGGGGATGCTTTTCTGCAAAGGGGACAGGTCGACTGCACCGTATTGAGGGGAGGATGGATGGGGCCATGTATCGCGAGATCTTGGCCAACAACCTCCTTCCCTCAGTAAGAGCATTGAAGATGGGTTGTGACTGGGTCTTCCAGCATGACAACGACCCGAAACACAACACACAGCCAGGGCAACTAAGGAGTGGCTCCGTAAGAAGCATCTCAAGGTCCTGGAGTGGCCTAGCCAGTCTCCAGACCTGAACCCAATAGAAATCTTTGGAAGGAGCTGAAAGTCCATATTGCCCAGCGACAGCCCCGAAACCTGAAGGATCTGGAGAAGGTCTGTATGGAGGAGTGTGCCAAAATCCCTGCTGGAGTGTGTGCAAACCTGGTCAAGAACTGCAGGAAACGTATGATCTCTGTAATTGCAAACAATGGTTTCTGTACCAAATATTAAAGTTATGCTTTTCTGATGTATCAAATACTTATGTCATGCAATAAAATGCAAATTAATTACTTAAAAATCATACAATGTGATTTTCTGGATTTTGTTTTAGATTCTGTCTCTCACAGTTGAAGTCTACCTATGATAGAAATTACAGACCTCTACATGCTTTGTAAGTAGGAAAACATGCAAAATCGGCAGTGTATCAAATACTTGTTCTCCCCACTGTATCTGGAGGCATTAGTAATGTGATGTGAATTATTCAATTTGTCTCTGTGCTTTGATTCTCATGCATTGACGTCGTTGTTGTATTACAAAGTGCAGAGATTATGAATTGATTTTGGCTGGCCTGTCAGTGCTCAATCTAAAATAAGTCTGTCTTTCCCAGCTGTATACCTTATGTGATCATCCAGCCATCAGCTTTGTGGGCTCCAACCAAGCTGGAGAGGACATCTATGAGAGGGGATTCAAAAACGGCAAGAGAGTACAGTCCAAGATGGGATCCAAAAACGGCAAGAGAGTACAGTCCAAGATGGGATCCAAAAACGGCAAGAGAGTACAGTCCAAGATGGCATCCAAAAACGGCAAGAGAGTACAGTCCAAGATGGGATCCAAAAACGGCAAGAGAGTACAGTCCAAGATGGGATCCAAAAACGGCAAGAGAGTACAGTCCAAGATGGGATCCAAAAACGGCAAGAGAGTACAGTCCAAGATGGGATCCAAAAACGGCAAGAGAGTACAGTCCAAGATGGCATCCAAAAACGGCAAGAGAGTACAGTCCAAGATGGGATCCAAAAACGGCAAGAGAGTACAGTCCAAGATGCGATCCAAAAACGGCAAGAGAGTACAGTCCAAGATGGCCAAAAACGGCAAGAGAGTCAGTTCAAAATCCAAAAACGGCAAGAGAGTACAGTTCAAGATGGGATCCAAAAAATTTTATTTGTCGGCAAGAGAGTACAGTCCAAGATGGCATCCAAAAACGGCAAGAGAGTACAGTCCAAGATGGGATCCAAAAACGGCAAGAGAGTACAGTCCAAGATGGGATCCAAAAACGGCAAGAGAGTACAGTCCAAGATGGGATCCAAAAACGGCAAGAGAGTACAGTCCAAGATGGCAAGTCTGACATGCATATGTTGTTTCTAGAAATAAACAGAGGGTGGCAGTGTTGGCTTAAATCAAATCAAATCAAATTTTATTTGTCACATACACATGGTTAGCAGATGTTAATGCGAGTGTAGCGAAATGCTTGTGCTTCTAGTTCCGACAATGCAGTGATAACCAACAAGTAATCTAACTAACAATTCTAAAACTACTGTCTTATACAGTGTTAGATAAAGAATATGTACATAAGGATATATGAGTGAGTGATGGTACAGATCCAAAAATTAAAGGCAAGAGAGTACAGTCCAAGATGGCAAGTCTGATATGCATATGTTGTTTCTAGAAATAAACAGAGGGTGGCAGTGTTGGCCTTGATGAAATGGTGGTGTAGGTGTCCTGGAAGGATGTCCTCTCTGCTTCTCTTCTCCAATTTGGCTGATTAGTGCTTTTGTGACAAATGGCTGGAAGGGATTGAGCCAGACAGCCAGTTACACACGTTGTGGAAGTTAGTCTATATTTTTTTGTAACAGTATTTTTTTTATTGGCATTTCACAATTTTCACCCATATTAATAGATACAACAACAGAGACAAAGCAAAAAAAAACAGCACTCACTTACACACACACACACACACACACACACACAGGTATGTGTAAGTGAGTGCTGTTTTTTTGTTGCTTTGTCTCTGTTGTTGTATCTATTAATATGGGTGAAAATTGTGAAATGCCAATAAAAAAATACTGTTACAAAAAAATATAGACTAACTTCCACAACGTGTGTAACTGGCTGTCTGGCTCAATCCCTGTTCCAGCTGTACAGCTAATCAGCCAAATTGGAGAAGAGAAGCAGAGAGGACATCCTTCAACAACCGTTTCTAAGCCAACACTGCCACCCTCTGTTTATTTCTAGAAACAATATATGCATGTCAGACTTGCCATGTTGGACTGTACTCTCTTGCCATTTTTGGATCCCATCTTGGACTGTACTCTCTTGCCGTTTTTGGATGCCATCTTGGACTGTACTCTCTTGCCGTTTTTGGATCGCATCTTGGACTGTACTGGTGGGGCAAAAAAGTATTTAGTCAGCCACCAATTGTGCAAGTTCTCCCACTTAAAAATATGAGAGAGGCCTGTAATTTTCATCATAGGTACACTTCAACTATGACTGACAAAATTAGAAAAAAAATCCAGAAAATCACATTGTAGGATTTTTTATGAATTTATTTGCAAATTATGGTGGAAAATAAGTATTTGGTCAATAACAAAAGTTTCTCAATACTTTGTTAAATACCCTTTGTTGGCAATGACAGAGGTGAAGACTTACAGAAAACGTTTGAGGTTTTCACACACTGTTGCTTGTATTTTGGCCCATTCCTCCATGCAGATCTCCTCTAGAGCAGTGATCTTTTGGGGCTGTTGCTGGGCAACATGGACTTTCAACTCCCTCCAAAGATTTTCTATGGGGTTGAGATCTGGATCTCCTTCGTTGTCCGGGCGGTGTGTTTGGGATCATTGTCATGCTGAAAGACCCAGCCACGTTTCATCTTCAATGCCCTTGCTGATGGAAGGAGGTTTTCACTCAAAATCTCACGATACATGGCCCCATTCATTCTTTCCTTTACACGGATCAGTCGTCCTGGTCCCTTTGCAGGAAAACAGCCCCAAAGCATGATGTTTCCACCCCCATGCTTCACAGTAGGTATGGTGTTCTTTGGATGCAACTCAGCATTCTTCGTCCTCCATACACAACAAGTTGAGTTTTTACCAAAAAGTTATATTTTGGTTTCATCTGACCATATGACATTCTCCCAATCTTCTTCTGGATCATCCAAATTCTCTCTAGCAAACTTCAGACGGGCCTGGACATGTACTGGCTTAAGCAGGGGGACATGTCTGGCACTGCAGGATTTGAGTCCCTGGCGGCATAGTGTGTTACTGATGGTAGGCTTTGTTACTTTGGTCCCAGCTCTCTGCAGGTCATTCACTAGGTCCCCCCGTATGGTTCTGGGATTTTTGCTCACCGTTCTTGTGATCATTTTGACCCCACGGGTGAGATCTTGCGTGGAGCCCCAGATCGAGGGAGATTGTCAGTGGTCTTGTATGTCTTCCATTTCCTAATAATTGCTCCCACAGTTGATTTCTTCAAACCAAGCTGCTTACCTATTGCAGATTCAGTCTTCCCAGCCTGGTGCAGGTCTACAATTTTGTTTTTGGTGTCCTTTGACAGCTCTTTGGTCTTGGCCATAGTGGAGTTTGGAGTGGGACTGTTTGAGGTTGTGGACAGGTGTCTTTTATACTGATAACAAGTTCAAACAGGTGCCATTAATACAGATAACGAGTGGAGGACAGAGGAGCCTCTTAAGGAAGTTGTTACAGGTCTGTGAGAGCCAGAAATCTTGCTTGTTTGTAGGTGACCAAATACTTATTTTCCACCATCATTTGAAAATAAATTCATTAAAAATCCTACAATGTGATTATCTGGATTTTTTTTTTCTCATTTTGTCTGTCATAGTTGAAGTGTACCTATGATGAAAATTACAGGCCTCTCATCTTTTTAAGTGGGAGAACTTGCACAATTGGTGGCTGACTAAATACTTTTTTGCCCCACTGTACACACACCCACACCATTTTCCTCCTCTTCCTGCTCGGCACTTCTCTCACCCCATCCCCATCATTGCGTCTCTCAATACATACATTTTAAACAAACTTACAAACAGAAATTAAACAATAAAGCTCAGTTTAAACCAAGACGTTAATGTAATTCTGAAATACAAAGATCACCACCATTTTCTAAGAGAATGCTTGCAGCATAATAGCTGATACCTCAGGTTCTAGGTAATTTAGATAAGGTTCCCATACTTTGTAGAACTGAAGTCTAATATTTTTTTTAACACATTCACATCCTCTACAAATGAAATGCACTGATGTAATGTAAAGCACTTACAATATTGTACTTTTTATTGTTTGCTCACTAAAGTTCTTTAAGAGGATGAACTTTTTGAGACCATCTCTGTTTGAATCTGCATTCAACCACATTGAAGACATGATGTAATGGGCTTTTAATTGAGTTTGATCACTCTCCTTGGTATTCAAGTCAAGTGCTAGGAGGCTAAACATTTCCCCCTTATGCTCTGCTGTAGGGAGCAAAGAACCATGGTGTGGTGATGCCTGATGCCAATAAGAACACTCTGAACCAGCTGGTGGATTCAGGGAACCAGAACAGCGCTGCATGGCCCTCTCCACAGCCATCTTGGTGGGCAAGGCCCTCAGCTGGCTGCCTGAAGTGGTGGAACGTGCCAAGGCTCTGCGCGTTAACGCAGGTACCTCACCCTGCTCACACCTCCCACCCTAACCAGCCCTAATGGGCCCTCTGCTTAGTCCTCTTAAAGCCACCCACGCAGCCCTAACCACATCTCGCCTCTTAGCTGTACCATAACTTCAGATGGGGCTGAGCTGGGAGAGAGGGCTTGAGTCACTCATGCTGCAAATTTGTGGTGTCATTTGCGCCAAACACTTCAGAGTAGCTCAGAGCATCAAGTCTTTGTGAAAAGAAGTTGTTGGTGAGAAGAATGAATGATGCCTCTTATTTGCAATGATATACTCTCTAATTTGTGTGGCTGCATTTAAACAGCTATTTTAGAGGGAGTGCTGCTGGGTGCCCCTCGCCCTAGCTGGGCTTTTGTGTTTGTGTGTGGCTAAAGGGGTATTTGTGTGAATGTGTGTGGCTGTGAGGGAGAGTTCTCACTGCAGGTTATTTTTCGGGAACCCTCTCAGGGGACAAGGTGTGAGTGGACGTGGGGCCCCTGATCTCTCAGGCCAAGCAGAGGGTCAACAGTCTGATCCAGAGTGGGGTGGATGAGGGAGCACAGCTGCTGCTCAACGGCAGGAAAGTCCAGGGCTATGATAATGGCAACTTTTTGGGACCAACCATCATCGGCAATGTCACAGTAAGTTTGTGTGCTTGCAAATGACACGCTGTAATTCCAAAAATTATGTTAATTTCTGTGCAAATCCTGAATCTGTCATTTCATTTTATCTTAGCCCCAGATGAAGTGCTATACTGAGGATGTCCCTGGGCCTGTTTTGGTGGTCCTGGAGGCTGAATCTTTAGATGATGCCATCAGCCTGGTCAACGATAACCCCTATGGCAATAGCACAGCTATCTTCACCACAAACGGAGCCACAGCACGCAAATACACTCACGAGGTGGACATAGGCCAGGTGAGTAGCTGTGGACCCCTGTGTCCCCCCCTATGTCCTGGGAGAATGGAGCCATTCATATCCCTCTGCCATGTCTATACCTTAAACAAGGTGGACATCGCACCTCTGTTCTAAAACATACACTCAACAATAATTATTTTCCATGAAAAGTATAGCCTTGTTTGCTTCTGCTCTAAAATCAACTCTTCTGCCCCTCACCACCTGGCCCCATGTGGACTACAAATAGCTATAGCAAATATGTGCCTTTTTAATCAAAACAGGGGGACATAGAAAGACATTTTCCTGGTAGGATTATAGGAGAGAATCTTAAATTAAACTCAAAAGGGATTCCTTAGGACCTGTTAAATATTTAAAGCATAAATATGGCCTGACTTTACCCTATTTGTTTGCAGGCCTCAGCTATACCCAGTGTTATCTCTTCACATGTCGGAGGACACCGTGTAGGGCAGGCCATGTGCTGTAATCACCTACAAACCTTGCTGTAACAAAAGCCTCATATTTTTTCGCTCCCTCAGCCAAAAGGCTGGACTCCGGTCTCCAAAATTACTCCTGCTTTTTCAAACATTCTCAACCAACCGTGAATTTCCAGTGGCCTCAAAAACAACAAGCAATGCTTTTTGGTTTGATGTAACGAATTTCATGCATTTAGTACACCTTCCTCTCCCAGAGTTACTCATCCAGTTGCTCTGATCCTGTTTGAGTCAACAGCTTGCATTTCCAGTGCAGTAATGGAAGTTTGTGTTTTTCAGATTGGGATAAATGTTCCTATCCCTGTTCCTCTGCCCATGTTCTCCTTCACTGGCTCACGAGGTTCTTTCAGAGGAGACACCAACCTCTACGGCAAAAGTGTATCAGTTGACATAAGGTAAGGTAGACAAACAGGAGGTTGTGCTGGACAATTTCCACATGAAGGTTGGAGATTCTGTGGCTGACTAGTGATGTAAACCACCCGGTCCTCTGAACTAGTGATAACTGGTCAAATCCAACTGTATTCAGTCCAGATTTTCAGCTTTGTTTAATGTTCTCAGTGATGTAATACGGTCATGATGCCACATATCTAGTTACAGAGCAGCATAGTATAGTTGTCTTCCCTACTTTCTACTGGGCATCCAGGTTTACACACAGATCAAAACTGTTCTTCACAATGGAAGGCAGAAGACTCCACTGTGCAAACTCCTTCAGTTTTACATGCCAACCATGGGACGCTAACTGGTCTGGAGGAAAACATTTCCCATGTCTTTTGTGAAGCAAAATGTCAAAACTACTGTGCAGTCCCGTCGCCATAAGTTGCTAATTACCCACAGATGTGTTTTTTCTTCTTCAATGTTATCTCAAGATTCACTCACACACTATGGATAAATAGTTTGGCTTCATTGTTGATTAACAGTACCCTTGTTCTATGCAAGTTTCTAGTAATGATGTGTATATTAGGCTAGCAGCTCCCAAGGGTTCTTACAGATCATGACGATCTATGTTACGTTTTTGGCAATAATGCGAAAAAGGAGCTAAAACAGTGTGAAGTTACTTGCATAGCTTTTCTTCTATGCAACGTCACTGTTCAAAATACGCTGCCTCAACAACATTATGATATTGATGAATGTGTAGCTGCCAAATGTGATGCCACTATTAATCATGGATTCAGTTCATCAGTTCATCTGTTATGCACACATCCTGTGGTGCAGTTATTCCTGCATGTGTCAATATTTCATTACGTTCAGTACAGGTTGCATTTTAATAAAAAGCAATCCGTTTTAATTTAACCCTTTATCGTTCGTCTGTCTGTCCTGACTCCTTTTAAAAAGTTAGTTTTCCTTTTGTACGCTTTAAATGATGACGATCAGAAAATACCACACAAATGTTTTTTTCACAAAACCATCAACATAATTCTGGAGACTTCATTTGGAGCAGCAAAATTCTCAGACCGACCGTGACACTAACACCGCAGGGGACTGTCGGGGAGCTCATGTGTTCTGGATATCCGGCTGGGGTTGGAGGGAAGGGTATACACAGGCGCCTGGGTGATGGTCACAAGGGACGGCTCCTCTGTAATTCTGCAAGGCATATGTCATTATGTAACAACAAATCTACAAGGTCTGATAAATCACTCTCACTGCTGGTGTTTAAACATGCTCCATGGGACAGATAAATCTACCGAAGCTTTGTAATTACAAAGAGAAACCAGGACATTCTCCTCAAGTATTGTTTTGGTGTCTTACCCGGGATCTGTGTCGTTCTGGTTCCTATCTGGGGATGCCAACAACACCAAAGGTTGGCTCAGATTCCTGCAAAAGGAAGAGTAGATTGAAATGCTGTAGATTTTTAAAAGGAATGTTTTCCCATACTGTGGCAGCTGTTCTCTCTAGCTGTAGACTGAAGAAATGAGAGTCATTATGATTCCTACTCTACTGGGTTTCTGTAAATTCATCCTAGGTCGCCAAATGCTCTGTTTGCAAGGCTAG
Source organism: Oncorhynchus nerka (assembly GCF_034236695.1). NCBI lineage: Eukaryota > Metazoa > Chordata > Actinopteri > Salmoniformes > Salmonidae > Oncorhynchus > Oncorhynchus nerka. The sequence continues at coordinate 61,623,324 of NC_088407.1, forward strand.
ACGCCAGGACAATGTTGACACCATATACATTCAGATCCCCTGCACTCAACTTGACAATTATGCTGCTAGCTGTTCCCTAACCACAGGCGTTCAAATAACTAAATAAACTCCTTGTGCACGTGAAGTGGGGCCAAGAGGCTGAAGGCAAATCGGCGTGGCCAGATGTTTGTTTCCAAGCACAGGACTCTGTGGCCGGCCCTATTTTTACTATTGTGCCCAGACTCTTTCTTCCTTCTTTTTAAGCAGCTGTACGGAAAAGAAAATTATGTTGATGTTACCATAAACTGATGTTTTATGGTATCCTCTTCTGCTGACCAAAGAGCTGTTTATTTGCGACTCCTTTTTAAATGTCTTAAAGGCCCTCAGACTGTAGCACGGCTCGTGCTTCTTATGGTATCTCTGCGTTTTCATCTCAACTCTTTATTGTGCCAGGGGTTTTGTTTTCATGTTTAATGATTCCAAATTGATGGTATCATCTAAACTGAACGCAGTAGAAATAGAAAAGAGGGAAGCTAACAATGAGCATGTCTGCTGGCAGACAACACAGGACCCACACGATGTACCTTGCTTTCTGTCCGTTCGTTTTGGCAGTCTAAGCTCTTTCTCCTTCTGCTCCCACGTGAGTTCAGAGATGTCAACCCTGTTGCTCTGGAGATTTTTCCTGAAACACAAGTGTAGTGGAAAAATTGATTTTCATGTAGGAACAGTCTAGACATTATTTGTCAAATTTTGAACAGTGTACAGTGTTTGTGTTTTGAATAGATGACTGCTGAATCATATACAGCTGACAAGGAGTTGCTACCAGAGAAATGGGGCAATGTACGGTAAGTGGTGGTGATGACCGCAGGCAGGCCACTTCTCAGCCTCCTCCAGGTCGGTGTAGACACTGTTGGTGCTGTGAGGGGTTTTTGGGGGAGGTGTGGATTCAGGAGTACTCCTGCTTGCCTGACCAGGCCTTACTCATCCTCCTACGGTGGGCCTCCTGGCTGTACTGCAGCCGGCAGGCCTGGATCTCATGCTTCACCTTGCCCAGGGCCGCCTGGAAGAATCATTCTAGCTCTGTGCATTGCTACACAATGCTGTGGCTGCCGCTTCACTCGCCCCATCTCCTTCTCCCGCATGGCCAGCAGCTTCTGCAACTTGTCCAACTTCACTTGGCCGGCCTGGGTGCTGTCCAGGGCCTGGTGCTGTCTCTCAAACTCACCCACCATGAGCCCTAGGGCCTGCTCCAGGGTCCCCACCTTCCCCCTCAGCTCTGCTATCTCCTGGGCCCTCACCTGGGACACATTCTCCCATCAGCTCACTGGTCTTCTAGGGGTGGGAAATATAGGAATGGTTGAGGGGTTAGTCTTAAAATATGGTTGCAATCATCATGACAATATACATATGGCTTTCTCCAAGGTAATGTAGTTAATTAAAGCCACTAAATGGCATGTTGATGAACGAATAATGTTTTTGGGGGGGGGGCTTAATTGCCGAATGGAAGGAGGGTTGCGCGTGGAAGGAGGGTTGCGCGTGGAAGGAGGGTTGCGCGTGGAAGGAGGGTTGCGCGTGGAAGGAGGGTTGCGCGTGGAAGGAAATGGATGGAGCATGGAAGGAAATGGATGGAGCATGGAAGGGAATGGAAGGAGGCTGGAGCATGGAAGAAGGACTGCGCTGGGGTGACTTCATCCTGTCCTCACTTTATCGAAATAATGGGCGAGATTATGGTATTTGCTTCAGAGAAACAGTGCCCCGAAAATACTGAGGGGGGAAGCCACTGACTTGGAACCCAGAAGCCAGTGGAAACTTGCCACAACCACCAGCCACCAGCTCACACTGGAGGTGAGGGTTATGAGGGGCCGCAAGCAAAACAAACATGGGGTCAGCAAATATAAATAAAATGGGAAATACCATCTGAAATATGTCCTCTGGAGATTTGCCACGTGTTTAACAATTTAAAGGCAAGTTATTGAGATGGTATTGAGATGATGAATGCCTACAGTTCTGTTTGTGGCGCCATTGGGGCTGGTGTACCGTATGCAGTGCCAGGGAGGCGTTTTCCTCAGCCAATGACAGTCATCTTCCTCAGGTTCTCCACTTAGTCTCAGCCAGGCACTAGGCTACCAAAGTTGTTGTTGAACATGAAGCGCAATGCGTTGTCTCGCTGCCTGACAGTTTTAACTTTCATGTGCCAAACTCTCTCTAAGGTATAAATGGCATAAAGGTGGTGTGCTGGGTTTGGTGATGTAGTAGAGAAAATTGAGTGACATCAAATTCCAAGCTTAGAATGCTGGGGAAGATTTGGTTTTAATTTGCCTTAAGTCACCAAATTGGTCTGAAATATACAATATAAATCACCAAGAACTGAAGTATAGAACTGGCAATACAGTATCAGTATTGAAGATCATTTATAGACTATAAAAGAACACAGACTTCAAAGTGTGTATATAGTACCTAGTCTGTCCTCAGATGGCTTTCGAACTATACAGTACAGAGAGGTCTTCCCCACTGTTCCAAACCAGGACCCTCTTCCCTGCAACCCTGCAAGGCATTCTGGAACTGCTTGGGATGTCATCATTGGCTTAGGTGATGTACACTATCTTAAGGAAGACAAACTGGTGTGGTCAAGAACCTTGGTTTCCCTCCCATGTTATTTATTTGGCATCTTTTTTTTTCTCTCCTGGCCTGAAGGTGCAGTTTGAACAGTAAAATTAGCTTGTAATTGGCCAGCGGAGACACTCACACAACGGCTTCATTGTGGGCCCTCTCATCCAGTTGGGCGATCCTCTGCTCTGCCTCCTCCTCTAGGTGAAACTGCAGCGAACACAGTACTCACTGTTCCTCTCGCCCCCCTCTCTATAGCTCAGTTAGGCTTTTCACACCTAAACGTCTTTACCCATTAAATCCAATACTTTTTGATTAGCCCAAGGCTAGTTTTCCCTAAGTGTATTTTTCATGTACAAAATAATTTGTCCCTTTTTTAAAGTCATCATACCTTTTTCACTGAAGAATGTGTGCTCCATTCTAGCTAGGCTTTACTTGTGCTCCCTCTCTGCAATGTACATGCTTTCTTTAATCTAGAAAATAGAGAGTTGATGATCATTGATAGAACTATGAAATCATTCACAATCAAGAGTGGTACTTCAGGGTATGAAACAAGGTTTCTGTCCATCTTGTTCTCATACTACTGAGCTCCTGTCCATTCGTGCTTTATTTTCCCCCAAACTCCTTGATAGTCTTCAGTTCACCCTGGATCATCCTGAACTCGATGGATGTCTTGAAGTTCTTATCCAGCTCAATTAATTTAAGAGTGTACTCTGAAACCTGCAACAACCAATCGGTGTTAGTTATACTGTATATTACTTGGATTTTGGAGTCAAAGAAAATGATATTCTCTATACAGCAGGTGTAAATACTGTATACTGATATTATTAGCTACTTTACGTATACAATTAACATTTTGAGAATGTACACTTTCCAAAGCGAAGTGTGTGTCCACTTCATATTTGTACGTGAGATGGCAGCTGCTATTTCAGAAATATAACTGATGCAGATTTTCTGAGGAAATTACCATAGCTTCCAGGAACCCGGAGGAGAACAGCTGGGAATAAAATCTAAAAGTTCAGATGAAGTATTGCCTTTGCAACCAAACCCAAATCAGTCTGAGGCTGAAATCCGAGTTTAAATGCTGCTGTGTACACCCCAGTCAGAAATGACTAAAGTGGACAAAGTTATGGAAGGCAAGCAAAACATTCACCCACAGTCAGGTACATGATGACTAAATGATAGGTTAGCAACCATTTGATTATAATGTTATGCCTAATTGTTATTCTTTAGATTAATTTATGAATGCCATGCTACTTTAGATGCCACTTATTCTGCTATGGGACTGTGTGCTCTATACACTTAGGACAGGGATCAATTCAATTAGCCACAGCTTTCTTTAGAAACCTTGCGTTCTTTCATCAAATGGACAGATTTGTGCTTAAGAAGTTTAGCATTTCTCTCTTCTCTGTTATTCCTAATGCTGTGCTTTTAATTTGAAAAGAAAATATGGCTCTGACCCAGTGGAATGACTGGAAAATGACAGCTGCTAAATATCTTGATGATATAATTGTTTGGTTGCTGACTTTTTCAACATTGTCAGACTAATTTGAGACAGATGCCACGGGGCTCCTGTTCTCTGAGTGCTTTTATGTGATTTCCATTAGCTAAGTCAATTTTCAAGATGAACCATTTAACACTTTACAATGAGCAAAGGGGGTTGAGGGGCATGTTGTGATCACATCATTAGGGTCAACCACGAAAATAATTTTCCCAAATGAGTGCTACAATGGCATAAGTGACAATGCCATGCATGTCTAAAATGGGCGTGTTTTAAATTGGTCCAGACCGAGCGTCTTATTTCTCAAAAGCTTATTGGGTCCCATTTTTACAAGCATGGAGATGGAAAACAACTGTCAGCAAAAGTGGCACATTTTGTTGTTTGACCATTCCAATGGCAGTTAGATATTTAAAAATATCTTTACTCCAATCAATGTGATGTATTCTTCTCTGTAGAGATCTACTGTCAAAATTAACCCGTAAATAAAGTTGCACACCAGCACAAACAATCCATATGACACAGGAGGGAAAGAAACCTTCTTAGCCTATACAAACTAGTTTTTATATGTTTGAGACCATGCACATTTGACCAACTTTTTTTTCTGTATCCAAAGAAGGGCATTACCAAAACATAATTTCTGACTATATGGCTGAAAGTGTATGGGGTAGGTTTTTAGTTTTTGTTTTCTTTGTTTTTTCATATAAGTTAGCATAGGGACTGCCTAATTATAAAGAACACTGTGCTCTGTAAGATGTAAACTGTCTAGTCACTCCGTGTTCTTTTGAATGTGGCTGTTAGGTCAACATGATGGAAGACTTACCTGGGAGGTTAGTTACCCAAACTTAATTCACAAAGACTAAATACTTACCAGCTGTTCATTTTCCTCAAGGGCCTGTTTTATTTAACTTTTTAAATGGTCCCTCCAGCCTTGTAATCGACAACAACAACAAAGTTAGGGAACAGGGGAGTTATGGATATGATCATTTTTTGTAATAAAAAAATAAAAAATGGTATATCGTTGTATTTTACATTTTGTGTGACTATCAGTGTACCAGTGTTTTTGTTTTGTGGACACCAGGAAGAACAGCTGCTGCTTCTGCGAAAGCTAAAGAAGAGCAGCATTGACCTTTTCCTTCTCAATGTCAGACTCTTTATTGGCTTTTGACTCCTGTTTGCCTCGTATACATACACAGACCTTGCCTAACAATAGCTAGCTAAAGTTAACTACCCCCAGTGTGATAACTAAGTTAGCTGCTGCTAACCTAATTCAAGCCATGACGACAACGCAAAGAACTTGTCTTACCCGTTAACATGATCAGTATTTCCCTTTTTTTCCATTTCTTCTTGGGCATTGTTTTGGATACGATAATTGAACTGATAAGAATGAATGGGGCACTTATAGGCTAGCTAGGTAAGCTTCACTTCAAGCCGCTGGGGAACCTGTGTTTTACCATTTTGATACCATAGAAACCATATCATGTGGCACTGGCTGTGGACATGTTAGCAGTCTACTTCACAATCACCTGAAGCAGGTAATGTCATATGCACAGTATACAAAACTATTCCAGGTCAATTTGACTTAGAATGCAATTACACAAAAACATATTCAAATGAACAGGCTACACACCATAAAGTTAGGCTAGCTACATAATACAAAACATGAACAGACCTTTGCATGAATATCAAGAAAGACATGTTCATTTTCTGCTCCTTGATCCTTGATTTTCTGCATCTTGATCCTCTTGTCATGTGAATATGTTAATATAGCACACGTGACACATTGACACAGATCTGTTTATAGGCCTACATGAGGGATGCGGTGCAGCCCCTGGTATGTACCATTTGCACCCCTTCTAAGAGGAATATTGTTCTGCGTGTCCTGGGAAGAACCTTGGGCCGCTGTCAGGTTACACAGCCAACAGGATCACACTGTTTTGTTGGATTACATAAATTGCGGAGAAGCCACAAAAGGTCAACAAATTGCAGTTGACTTTGCAGGCTCTGAGTACATGAACCAACTGAAATAAACAATGTAAAGTTATTGCGGGTCACTTCAATCCAAAAGCTACTGTCACATTACATGCCCTCTCTCAACTGGCTTCCAAATTGTGCTTTATGGAGAAACTTGAAGGTGCCCAAGGAACATTCTTCAACCAGAAGTTGAACAAAAAAGTATATCACAGATGTCAGGGTGTAGTTACTGTAAATTTAAGCATATAGCTTTTTGCACTGGCATCATGCACAGAGTTTGAGGACTAAATTTAAAGCTAATTGCTATGACAGGGAGTAGAACACTGAAATAACCCTGAGCATTTTGAAGCTGTCATTATCATTGGAATTGTAATGACATGGTTTAGGTCTCTTCAATAGAGTTTTGTGGTAGGACACCCGCAAACATGATATTCCTGAGGGCAACATTGCGGTATATTAATAATAGATTGCAAGGCTTGGATAACAATGCTTGGGTCATCTCTCATGCTTTAAAGCTTTTGGTTAAGATGCAACAAAACATCAAAAGTGTTTAAGATACCACTGAGGATTTATTTTTGGACCTTTTGACTAGTATTTGCTGTGTCTTACTGCCACCTAATTTCTACAAGTCTATGCCTCCCTCCGTAAAGCCCTATAGACTAACACAACCTTTCATATATATATATATATATTATTTACCAACTAACTAGTCTACATATTCTGAAACGAAGGATGGTTGTGTACAATAAGCAATTACCTTGCTTTACTAAAGTGACTTTTGATCTAAACTATTTTCATTTTCAAACTAAACATACTTTTATCATAGTATTCAACCACGACCACTGAACAATCTAGTTTGTCTAGTTTCACAGTTTATACAGCTCAGCTCAGCTCAGAAGTTGTCCGACCATGGCTCTCCTCTAAAATCATTGTAATCTGATTATGAAGGTTTGGCATGTTTTGACACAATAGGGACAAGTAGTAAGATTCCAAGGAACAAATCAATCAAAACACTGCACATGATCCAAATACATAATTTTTTCTATAGTAGTACTTACTGTACGTTATTGTATGTCTGAATGCCAAACTTAATTATGCAGTAGTATACATTTGTCTTTGTCAGGGTATGATACTTCTTCTCACAAAGGACCTTGGAGATAGCAGCATGGGGGAAAAGCAGACACGACATCATGGCTTTTGCAAGGACTGGAGTTAGTAACTTTAATATGACATCTTGTGTTTTTTGAGTGTGTGCAGCCAGCAACCTGTTAAATTGGCTCATATAGCTTTGCTGTTGTCAGATCTCTGTCAATGTGATATCCCTGTGTTTTATATGCAGTATCAGTCAAAAGTTGACACCTACTCATTCAAGGGTTTTTCTTAATTTTTTAAATGATTTTCTACATTGTAGAATAATAGTGAAGACATCAAAACTATGAAATAACACATGGAATCATGTAGTAACCAAAAAAGTGTTCAACAAATCAAAATAGATTTGAGATTCTTCAAAGTAGCCTCCCTTTGCCTTGATGAGAGCTTTGCACACTCTTAGCATTCTCTCAATCAGCTTCATGAGGAATGCTTTTCCAACAGTCTTAAAGGAGTTCGCAAATATGCTGAGCACTTGTTGGCTGCTTTTCATTCGCTCTGTGGTCCAACTCATCCTAAACCATTGTAACTGAGTTGAGGTCCGGGGATTGTGGAGGCCAGGTCATCTGATGCAGCACTCCATAACTCTCATTCTTGGTCAAATAGCCCTTACACAGCCTGGAGGTGTGTTTTAGGTCATTGTCCTGTTGAAAAACAAATGATAGTCCCACTAAGCGCAAACCAGATGGGATGTTGTATCGCTGCAGAATGCTGTGGTAGCCATGCTGGTTAAGTGTGCCTTGAATTCTAACTAAATCCCCACCTCCTCCATACTTCTCAGTGGAACCACACATGCTGAGATCATCCATTCACCAAAATCTCAAATTTGGACTCATCAGACCAAAGGACAGATTTCCACCGAACAGTTGGTGTTTAGATGTGTCTGTTACTTGAACTCTGTGAATCATTTATTTGGGGTGCAGTTTACTCTAATGAACTTATCCTTTGCAGCAGAGGTAACTCTGGGTCTTCCTTTCCTGTGGCGGTCCCCATGAGAGCTAGTTTCATCATAGCACTTGATTGTTTTTGCGACTGCATTAAGAAACTTTAAAAGTTCTTGAAGTGTTCCTGATTGACTGACCTTCATGTCTTAAAGTAATGATGGACTGTCGTTTCACTTTGCTTATTTAAGCTATTCTTGCCATAATATGGACTTGGTCTTTTACCAAATAGTGCTATCTTATGTATACCACCCCTACCTTGTCACAATATAACTGATTTGTCTCAAACACATTAAGAAGGAAAGAAATTCCACAAATTAACTTTTAACAAGGCACTCCTGTTAATTGAAATGCATTCCAGGTGACGACATCAAGAAGCTGGTTGAGAGAATGCTAAGAGTGTGCAAAGCTGTCATCAAGGCAAAGGGTGGCTACTTTGAAGAATCTAAAATCTGTTTTGATTTGTTTAACACTTTTTTGGTTACTACATGATTCCATATGTGTTATTTCATAGTTTCATGTCTTCACTAATATTCTACAATGTAGATAATAGTCCAAATTTGAAAAACCCTTGAGTGAGTAGGTATGTCCAAACTTTTGACTGGTAATGTATATATTTCCACACACTGGAATAATACTGTGAAATTGTGAAAATTATGATGCCCTTTTAGTGTAGCTGTTTTGAAAAGACTGCCTGAAATTTCAGCCTGTTTTAGTGGGGTAGCATTTTGGCCTTCCATGGTGACATCACAATGAGTTAATAAACCAATCTGCCAATAACAGCAAATGTTCCGTTTTTCCCTCCCCCACCGACATTTTTTTCTTTGCTACGAAGCTATTTTGTTTGTTTTCAATTAAAATTGTCAAAAATAATCACAGTAAGGTACTTAATTGTTACCAAGAAATTATTCAATATTGAGCTAAAACAGCTGCATTGGACATTTGAATGGACACAACGTCAATGAGAGGTCCTGCACATGCATGCTTTGATAGGGGAAATGGACCATAAGGGTGAACCACAGGATTGAAAAAGAGTAGCCACAGTATTTAGACAAAAAGGAAGGAGGAAAGAAAGTGCAATATTTTTAGTCCAAATTACAGTGTTAGAACAGTGCGCTGCACAGCGGACTGTCCTGGGATTGGAATGGCATGCTAGTGCCAAGCCCCATCCTTTCCTCGTGCCCTCTCTGTGGACCTTCTCTCTGCCCTTCTCAAGTCCTGCTGCAGGACTGCTGGCCGCCCCCATTCCGGCTTAATCACACCCCCTCAGCTGAGCTGGGTGACACATGCCACCACAGTTTGTGCTTCACTCACCCTGTGTGTGACTGTGTGGTGAACCTGTTAGCAGGAGCTGAGTTGGGTGATACCAGTTCAGCAATTCTGCAGTCTCTAGAAATATACAAATTCAACCTGTTTCAGCCCTGTCTTTGTTTACTGTTGCTGCAGCTTCTCGTGGGGACTGAGTGAAGGAAATCCCACTCTGGTGCAAAGCTAAGTTCATATGAGGTCTCTGAGTTAGCAGGGCCTCTTTGCTGAGCTGCAGTAGCACATTGTTATTGCTTCCCTCCCTCCTAGAAACCAGAAACTCTGAACATTACAGTACATTAGAATATTTTTGCTGATAGACTGGTTAATGACACCTTGCCAACCCCCCAGCTAAAATTGAAAACAGCTACTCATGCTTTTCATGGTTTCTCCTGTGAAACATGCTTTTAAATATTATTTCCTAGGAAAGCTTGTGGTTAGCACAGGGATGAGTGGGAGTGAGAATATTGCTTTCATTCTTTCAGCATTTATGCCAGTTGGAGTGCAAGTTGCATCAGCACATCTCTTATGAAAGGTTGGTTGGGTTTAAAGGTCTGCAGCATATGTTTTTATGTGGTAATTTTCACATGTCATTATTGGTTCGGAATGTGATACACACATACAATGACTTATACATATCTAGAGAAAGGTGTATTGCCCGTCTTGCCTTGGGCTGTCAGGTTACTACCTGACAGGTTACTACCTCAGGTTACTACCTCAGGTTACTACCTGACAGGTTACTACCTCAGGTTACTACCTCAGGTTACTACCTCAGGTTACTACCTCAGGTTACTACCTGACAGGTTACTACCTCAGGTTACTACCTCTCAGGTTACTACCTCTCAGGTTACTACCTCTCAGGTTACTACCTCTCAGGTTACTACCTGACAGGTTACTACCTCAGGTTACTACCTGTCAGGTTACTACCTCAGGTTACTACCTGACAGGTTACTACCTCAGGTTACTACCTCAGGTTACTACCTGACAGGTTACTACCTCAGGTTACTACCTGTCAGGTTACTACCTCAGGTTACTACCGCAGGTTACTACCTGACAGGTTACTACCCCAGGTTACTACCCCAGGTTACTACCCCAGGTTACTACCTCAGGTTACTACCTTAGGTTACTACCTCAGGTTACTACCTCAGCCCAAGTCAAGACAGGCAATACAAGAAATTAAGACGAATATGAGTAATAGGCTACTTTGTGCAGGGAAGGAATTGTAGTAATCGACAAGCTTGCCTGTAAGTCTTAATTAAATACACCAATAAAATGTATTTTAAGACAATTGCTTCAAATTTCTACAAGCCAGTCATTTTGATGTCTTGATAGATCCTCTTTCTTTCTTCACTTGGGGGGATTTTTGGCTCCAGCTTGCACACAAAAGATGAAGAGAGAGAAAAATAATTGCTGCTGGTAAGCAGATAGTCAGTATCCAGTTCTTTCAGAAGGGGTACTCTTGAAGGAACCTAGATGGAACGCAACAGGATTGGTGGATGACCTGTCATGGTGTGGCCCAGTGCCAAGCCCGTATGTCTTTATATACTATAAACCGATGACCAGACAGTCCTGAATGTGCATTGCTACCCACACTGTCTCTGCCTCTCCGGTTGTCTCTCATCACCTCTGCAAGCTGCTGCCACTGCATTTTGTGCTGCTCCTCTGAAGAAGACTATCTTGAATAAGGCACAGTTTGACTCTTACTGTATATCCATAGAGTAAAGTGTTTTAGCTTTTACAAAAGCATCATTGTTTCTTTGGGTGTTAAAAAAAGATGGCTCTTCAAATGCTTCTCCTGACAGTAATGTCAATGTCGGTTCTGGCTTGGAACTTCCAAGCGAAGGCAACCTACCATCCTCGCCAGACAGTCCACCACGAACACTCTGCTAACATGGAAAACCTCCTGCCCGAAAACCTCCTGCTCGAAGTCGTGCCCAAAATCTTGCCTGAGGTCTTGCTTGAGGTCTCCCATCCTGTCAACCTCAGCCGCACTTTCTATGGGATCATGTTCGATGCTGGGAGCACAGGCACCCGGATCCACATCTATACATTTATCCAGAAAGACCCAGGTGAGTGTTTTCTCTCTCTTTTTCTGTGTATTTCATTCAGTATCTATCAGCCTTAGCTTAGTCCCAGGAGCCAATAGGGGTTTACATTCAGCTGTCTCCCATATGTTTGCCGTTGGGTCATTCGCTCTGTGGTGTAAAGGCAAACATGTGCCGTCAGCATGGGGAGAGAGCAATCATGGGCAAGACCGAACCAAGAGGCAGCTGAGTTGTAGTTTTAATCATCTGTTAGTGTGGCCGAAATCCCTAAAAACGAACCTCTAATAATGGACTTTGATTTGCTGTTTTTGTATTTACTTTACCTTTAACATCAGTGATTGTAAAGCCTAGCAATGATTGAGGCAACAAAGCACGTTTCAAAGCACACATTAATGCAACAGAGTTCTGTTATTTCACACATTTCATATATTTATATCTTGTTTGAAAATTGAATGCATTCTCCCCATCTACTCTTTGTCTTTTTAGTTGAGCTGCCAGTTCTGGACAATGAGATGTATCATGCGGTGAAGCCTGGTCTGTCTGCCTATAAAGATAAGCCTGAAGAGGTATGTATCATGCCTATCATTTTCTCATTTAGGCATTGCGATGTAGACCATGTAATTACATGAACTGATTCTGTTGAAGCTGTCACTTAAGTCTGATATTTACTGTCTTGGGATCTACATCTTAAAAACCAGACGATGTGAAGTCCTATGTGGACAAACATATCAACCCTTTAATCAACTGAATACGTTGAAATATCTATATTGAAATATCTATATCAGCCCTTTAATCAACTGAATACGTTGAAATATCTATATTGAAATATCTATATCAGCCCTTTTGGTCACGGCTGTGATTTGAGAGTGTTCCAGTGGAGACCATGCTCATCTGTTAATGCCTTTTATCCCATTCAGGGTGGGAACACGATCAGAGCGCTGCTGAAGGTGGCCAAGAAGACGGTGCCAGAGGACGAGTGGAAGCAGACCCCGGTGGTCCTGAAAGCCACGGCCGGGCTCCGCCTCCTGCCCAAGGAGAAGGCTAATGCTCTGCTGGATGAGGTGAGGCACGTTTTCTCTCCCCTCAGTTAGTTTGGCACAGGGATGACAGGTCCTGCCAAGGATCGGGACATGAAACTGCTAAGTGCTTACAAGTGTTCTTGAAAAAACCAGGGGGGGAAAGTCTACCCACTTCGAGGTGGTGATCACTATGCAAAAAAACTGTTGTTTTGGGGTCGTCTGGAGTAGTGGAATATGTCATTTGAATGATTAAATTAGTGTGGCTACTCTAGCCATGCTTGTGGTTTTGCATTCCGCCATTCTCAGCCAAATGTGCCTAATAACAATTCCTGAGTCTTGAGATAATAAGTATCAATTTTTATTTTCTTCTTGTCTTTATTCATCATGATCTTTATTAATATGCACTGTCATCATAAATTGTCCCCGTAGGTTCGGGAAGTCTTTGACGAGTCCCCCTTCTTTGTACCGAACAACAGTGTCTCCATAATGAATGGAACAAATGAAGGTATGTCACTTTGTTGCTGTCACAAACATTTGTCTTTCATGTTCTTTTATGGTACTGTGGTATTGTGGGTATGTTGGTAAAGAGGAAAACTGTAGACATTGTTTAGATTAGCTAAACGCTGCAGTATTGTCAAACCAGGTGGTTGGTATCTCCGAACACTGTCCTAGTAACATGTGTTTATAAGAGCTCTATCGCTACCTCATAGAGCAATTAAATAACCTTGTCTGGGTTGTCCTTCCCACACTCAATATTAAGTGATCCTCCACATCACTCATTAAGACACCCGCAACAACTCCTGTTTCATCAGATGTGCAATTCATTAGCCTCACTTTATGAGAGCTATAACCTGAGCTCTGAGACAGTAGTAATGACCTGGGTTGGTCTATCCATGTCAGACAAATATTGCTAATGTAACAGCTGCTAAATGAATGAAAACTAGTATAACCTCCAATATCTTAACTGACAGTCTCTGAACTGCATGTGTTCAAATGGCAATATGTATCAGTACTTCCAACAACACGATTACAAAGGCAACAATTGTATATGATTTGGGCTCAAGTGAATGTTTACTTCATACACTCTCCATCTACTCTCTCTTGTAGGAGTCCTGGCCTGGGTAACAGTGAACTTTTTGACAGGTAAGACATTGCTCATGTTTTGTTAAGGTGGTGTTAATGGTCAGGGGGGTCATTTCTGAGGTTTAAACACTGTACACAGTTGCAGAGCAGTGCAAGTCTCCTGTCTGACTGTCTTGAATGTTGGCCACCATCTGGTCACGATGGGATGCAATATTCCCTCACCTTTTACACAGAGTTAGTGTAACATTTATTTTAAAACCTATCCTATGGCCAAAATGATAGCCGCCGCCTTTCTCTTGGTGGCCACAGACCTATAGTACCAGTCAAACGTTTGGACACATACTCATTCAAGCGTTTTTATTTATTTGGACCATTTTCTACATTGTAGAATGACAGTGAAGACATCAAAACTATGAAATAACACATATGGAATCATGTAGTTACCAAAAAAGTGTTAAACATATCTAAATATATTTTAGATACTTCAAGGTAGCCAGCCTTCGTCTTGATGACAGCTTTGCACACTCTTGGCATTCTCTCAACCAGCTTCATGAGGTAGTCACCTGGAATGCATATTAATTAACAGGTGTGCCTTGTTAAAAGTACATTTGTGGAATTTCTTTCCTTAACGCGTTTGAGCCAATCAGTTATGTTGTGACAAGGTAGGGGTGGTACAGAAGATGGCACTATTTGGTAAAAGGCCAAGTCCATATTATGGAAAGACCAGCTCAAATAAGCAAAGAGAAACGACAGTACATCATTACTTTAAGACATGGTCAGTCAATGCGGAAAATTTCAAGAACTTTGAAAGTTTGCAGTCACAGAAACCATCAAGCACTATAATGAAACTTGCTCTTATGAGGACAGCCACAGGAAAGGAAGACTCAGAGTTGCAGAGGATAAGTTCATTAGAGTTTCCAGCGTCAGAAATTGCAGCCCAAATACATCTTTCACAGAGTTCAAGTAACAGACACATCTCAACATCAACTGTTCAGAGGTGACTGCGTGAATCAGGCCTTTATGGTCGAATAACTGCAAAGAAACCACTACTAAAGGACACCAATAAGAAGAACATACTTGCTGGGGCCAAGAAACATGAGCAATGGACATTAGACCATTGTAAATCTGTCCTTTGGTCTGATGAGTCCAAATTTGAGATTTTTGGTTCCAACCGTCATGTCTTTGTGAGACGCAGAGTAGGCGAACTGATGATCTCCGCATGTGTGGTTCCCACCATGAAGCATGCTGGAGGCATTGTGATTGTATGGGGGTTCGTTGCTGGTGACACTGTCTTTATTTATTTAGAGTTCAAGGCACACTTAACCATCATGGCTAACAGCATTCTGCAGCGACACGCCATCCCATCTGGTTTGCGCTTAGTGGGACTATAATTTGTTTTTCAACAGGACAATGACCCAACACACCTCCAGGCTGTGTAAGGGCAATTTGCCCAAGAAGGAGAGTGATGGAGTGCTGCATCAGATGACCTGGCCTCCACAATCACCTGACTTTAACCCAATTGAGATGGCTTAGGATGAGTTGGACTGCAGAGGGAAGGAAAAGCAGCCAACAAGTGCTCAGCATATGTGGGAACTCCTACAAGACTGTTGAAAAAGCATTCCAGGTGATGCTGGTTGAGAGAATGCCAAGAGTGCACAAAGCTGTCAAGGCAAAAGGTGGCTACTTTGAAGAATCTCAAATATAAAATATATATTTATTTGTTTAACACTTTTTTGGTTACTACGTGATTCCATATGTGTTATTTCATAGTTTTCATGTCTTCCCTATTTTTCTACAATGTAGAAAATCGTAAAAATAAAGAAAAACCCTTGAATGAGTAAGTGTGTCCAAACTTTTGACTGGTACTGTATACAGTTGAAGTCGGAAGTTTACATACACTTAGGTTGGAGTCATTAAAACTCGTTTTTCAACCACTCCACGCATTTCTTGTTAACAAACTATAGTTTTGGCAGGTCGGTTAGGACATCTACTTTGTGCATGACACAAGTAATGTTTCCAACAATTTTTTAGACACAGATTATTTCACTTATAATTCACTGTATCACAATTCCAGTGGGTCAGAAGTTTACATACACTAAGTTGACTGTGCCTTTAAACAGCTTGGAAAATTCCAGAAAATGATGTCATGGCTTTAGAAGCTTCTGTTAGGCTAATTGACATAATTTGAGTCAATTGGAGGTGTACCTGTGGATGTATTTCAAGGCTTACCTTCAAACTCAGTGCCTCTTTGCTTGACATCATGGGAAAATCAAAAGAAATCAGCCAAGACCTCAGAAAAAGCATTGTGGACCTCCACAAGTCTGGTTCAACCTTGGGAGCAATTTCCAAATGCCTGAAGGTACCATGTTCATCTGTACAAATAATAGTACGCTAGTATAAACACCATGGGACCACGTAGCCATCATACCGCTTAGGAAGGAGACTCGTTCTGTCCCCTAGAGATGAACGTACTTTGGTGCGAAAAGTGCAAATCAATCCCAGAACAACAGCAAAGGACCTTGTACAAAAGTATCTATATCCGCAGTAAGACGAGTCCTATATCGACATAACCTGAAAGGCTGCTCAGCAAGGAAGAAGCCAGACTACAGTTTGCAACTTCACATGGGGACAAATATCATACTTTTTTGGAGAAATGTCCTCTGGTCTGATGAAACAAAAATAGAACTGTTTTGCCATAATGACAACGTATTTGGTAGCAGGTAAACTTCTGACCCACTGGGAATGTGATGAAATAAATAATTCTCTCTACTATTATTCACATTCTTAAAATAAAGTGGTGATCCTACCTGACCTAAGAAAGGGAATTTTTACGAGGATAAAATGTCAGGAATTGTGAAAAACTGAGTTTAAATGTATTTGGCTAAGGTGTATGTAAACTTCCGACTTCAACTGTATCTATTAGAATGCCTGTCTTTGTCTCAAGCGGGTGGTTGGAAAATGAATGAATTCTAAATGCAGTATGTGGTCAATGTACAGTACCTGTATGTTCTACTTTCTGTTTATAATGTCGATGATGGATAGAATCCTGTCTATAGTTTTCTATTTCCAATTCTGTGTGTTTGACTTTCCATCTGTTTGCTTTAGGTCACTTGTATGCCAAGACCAGGAAAACAGTGGGGATCCTGGACTTGGGTGGAGGATCTACCCAGATCACTTTCCTTCCAAAATCAAAGGTAAATGTTCAACTGAACTCCACTGATGTTTTACAAAGATTTAGATAAACATTGCTATTTAATTAGACATTACTCAACCCCTCTCTCTGTACCCATAGAAAACAGTTTTCACTGCCCCAGCCAGTTACATTGCCAACATCAACATGTTCAACCACACTCTACAACTCTATACTCACAGGTGAGTAAACAAGCATTGGTGCAGTATTTATAGTACAGATCTTCATTTTGCAGGAAAATAATCATGCTGCAACAGGAAATGTGAATTATAATGTGGATTATAATGTGGATTATAATTAATGGAAATTTTTGTTGGGGTTGATACATTTTTCGTAAAGGAAAATCAAGTCGGAAATTTCAAAGTGGAAATTACAAACTTCAGAAGCCTTTTTAAAACTCAAACACACTACAAGTTGTACATTTTCCTTTTGCCCCCAGAACAGCCTGAATTTGTTGGAGCATGGACTCTACAAGGTGTCAAGCGTTCCACAGGGATGCTGGCCCATGTTTACTCCAATGCTTCCCACAGTTGTGTCAAGTTGGCTGGATGCCATTTTGGTGGTGGACCATTCTTGATACACACAGGAAACTGTTGAGCGTGAAAAACCCAGCAACGTTGTGGTTCTTGACACACCGTTGCGCTTGGCACCTACTACCATATCCCATTCAAAGGCACTTAAATATTTTGTCTTGACCATTCACCCTCTTAATGGCACACATACACAATCCGTGCTTCCAAATGTCTCAAAGCTTAAAAATCCTTCTTTAACCTGTCTCCTCCCCTTCATCTACACTGATTGAAGTGGATTTAACAAGTGACATCAATAAGGGATCATAGCTTTCACTTGGATTCACCTACGTCATGGAAAGAGCACGTGTTCTTAATGTTTTGTATACTCATTGTATATCATGGCATGCAATGAAAACAGCATACTCACATTACCTTGGCATTGTCATGAATGTTTTCTGAATATCTGTTCTCATTCAGCTACCTTGGAAATGGACTTGTAGCGGCTCGATTGGCAACTCTTGGTGCTTTGGGGGCTGATGGTAATTTGAATTGTCATACAGTATTTGCTTAGCTATTCAAGCTAGGCAACTGCAGTCATTCATCTGTTCAGGCTGGATAAATACATTTGTATAATGCTGCAAGACACAAGATTTCTATAAATCAGACACACTATTTAACTGTCATCCTCGTTGGGGACAATGCAATAACTGGTTTACTCTTTCAGGTCTGGATTGGAAAGTTTTCACAAGTTCCTGTCTACCCAAGAAGTTCAGAGAGGACTGGACTTTTGGTGGAATCACCTACAAAGTTAGCGGAATTCCTGACGGTAAGCACAAGATAAAACATACAATTTCAATAATATTTTATTTTTTATAATCCTCGAAACTATAAATAAATTATTCAGTCTCAGAGCGCCATGTTAGAGTTTAGTTCAGTCTGAGTTGAGAACATTTTCCCACTGGACAGTGCAGAATGCATGTTTTGTCATTCTTTCTCTCTGCATGCAGACTTTAAACAGTTATAATAGAGCAAACCTTGTGTTTAAATGAGAGGAAAATTGTCAGTTAACTCCGCAAATAATGCAACACTCCCATACCACGGTCATGGAGCCAAAAGATACTGGGTTAGTCCCCGAGCTGGAATTTTTTTGTGTAAGGAGAGGCTTGATGTTGACCGCTTACAATTATGTGGTAAAAATAGATAACCCAACAGGCGTGTGCTACTCTTGTCAGCACTTGGTTTCCCCAGTTGTAACCAACAAACCAATCCCAGGGTGCTGTGAAAGTATCCTTTTGGGGTTTTTCTAGTGTAGAGCCCTGGAGAGCCCATAGCCTCAACCCCATTTTGATCTCATAAAGAGGCTTCGGGTTCTCCCAGTACATTCCACCACAAGCATGCAGCAAACTCAGGTATTTTACTCTCATTTGAAAATAAACCTTTTATTGTTGGTGCCAATTTAAAATGATTCTGGCTTGTTAACAATTGACTTGAGTGTTATGTTGTCATGAAGCTGACGTAACTCTATACTTTTATGATACCTGCCTTGAAGATTCAGTACAGTTTGTGATAGATAGTAATGATTATTTTGATGTTATCTGTGTGTCTCTCCAGGCTATGCAGGTTACAAGCTGTGTTACTATGAGGTGATGAGGGTGGTGAAAGGCATCGTGCACCAGCCGTTTGAGGTGAAGGGCAGCAGCATCTTCTATGCCTTCTCCTACTACTTCGACAGAGCTGTGGAGTCAGGCCTCATCGGTGAGTAGACACAGACCAGGACGGATACAAAACCACCATTCAGAAAGCATCCAGTTAAACCTCATAATGATATGAAAGGATTCAAGTTATATTTTTTTAATAAAAAATGTTTACTTATTTTCTCCTCAAATACATTTAACTGCAGTTTTTAGGATTTGCTTGGAAAACTGAAATGACAGCTGTTGTTGCAGATGAGAATAAGTATAAATGTTTTGTTTTCCAGATGGCAGTCGCGGTGGCATGGTAGAAGTCAGGGATTTCAAGAAGAGAGCCAAAGAAGGTGAGTGCTAGGCTTTTCCCCCTCAGAAACATGTTGACTATATTGATGCAGTACACAGTGTACAAACAAATAATGTTGGTGCTTATTTGCATGTTAGACTCAATAATCTCACGGGCCTTACAAAACATCAGCTCCTCACCACAAAATCTTGCCGTAAAAATACACGCTGTTCTAACTCACACAAACACTCAACCTTGTTTATGCCCAAACATCTTGGCACTACTGTAACCTAACCTGGAACATTGGCACTTTCGTTTGCCATTTCCAATATAACCAAGGACCATCAGATGAAATGTCTGATTCATAACTGTTCTCAGAGCCTAAACAAATATGTTGATATTTTACATACACATTGACATTTAGCTATTTAACACATTTACACATAATTTACAGTAATCTGATGTGGAAAGTGCTCTGGCACGTTAGATTGACATATAGCCTTGGTACTGTTAGAGCGCGTGGCTCAATAAATGCCTGTGCTAGATTTACAGCTAGCAGGAACGAGTTGGTGTGTTATGTAAAGTCTGTTTGCATTGCGAAAACAGTCATATGGTCTCGATGAACACGTTGGGCAGGTCGTCAGGTGTTGGACAGGTTGGCAGGCAGTTGACCTGGGCAGCTGTGAGCTCTCTCTCTCGTACCTGACAGCCACACAACACCAAACTGACCTGGGGGCTGAGCCTGAGAGAGACACACTGTGTACAGCTAGTCTGTTGACTCTGCCACCCATCCCCAGAATCACCAACATGTGCAGACCCTCAGCACTTGACTCTTCTCACACCCCCTTTCTCAGTCAGCTAAACAAACAAAATAAACCAAACAAGATGACCAGCTTTCTATTATGTGGTGTACAGGTTAGAGGTTGTCTGCTGCTTGACCCCACATGAGACATGATACAAGATGTCTCAAAATATGCCCACGCGTGCTGTCGTCATAAAACTCAGCATTAGCAGGACAGAACTATGTTACTGTTAAGTAAATAATTGTTAAATATCCACCAAATAAGGTGAATACATAATATTTCTAACAGTGCTCTCTGCCCCTTGTGATTTGTTGTTAACGTAGTGCCTACCTGATTTGTTTTCAGTGTGCAACAAGATGACCAAGTACCGTCCCATCAGTCCCTTCCTCTGCATGGATATGACATATATCACCTGCCTGTTGAAGGAGGGCTTTGGCTTCAAGGACAACACAATGCTGCAGGTGAGACAGGAACAGGTCACTGGGCACAAAGGTAGGGGACAGGCACCAAGACGTTAATAAGTCAACTTAACAAACATCGTTTTTTGTTCTGCTCCACAGCTTGCCAAGAAGGTGAACAACGTTGAGACAAGTTGGGCCTTGGGAGCCACATTCGATCACTTTAACAACCTCAACATCCACTAAGGGCAGCTATCCTAACTGTCTGCAGGCACTGAGAGGGACAGCCTGTTATTTGGGGCATCTCCTCCGCCACCGACCCCTGACTAGCCCCTCCCTCCTGCTCAGCAGCACTGCCACGCTCCTCCAGCCTGCCCATCCCCTCCCTCCCTCAGCAATCTCCTGCAAATAATCCAAGAACTGTTGACAAAGAAATCACTATATTTTTTATAAGGAAGGACAGCTATTTCTACTGTATGTTTAACCCATAATTAGTGAGTTGACTTTATTTTTGCAAAGCAAGCGTTTACATTTTCGCTTCCTTAGGGCTGTCTGACCTGAAATGCAGTCTTATTTGGCTACCTTTGAGTGTGTGAGTGAGTATTTAAAAGCAATGCGACTAGTAAGGTATTGAGAGAACTTTGGTCATGGAGTGCACTGTAAAGTACAGTGGAATATTTGAAAAAATGGGTTGCAGGAATGACAGTGAGGATCCTGGACTTGGGTGGAGAATCTACCCAGATCACTTTCCTTCCAAAATCAATGGTAAATGTTAAACTGCAACTCATTCTATCTGGAAATGTACATTATACTGTAGGACAAGTGGATAAGACATTTCCCCTCACAAGGCTTATAACAATAAATGGTTGAAATGACTTAGCCAAAGCTTCCCCCCTCATACTTTGCACAGAACACTTTAACTGCAGATACTGTATTGGAGATATGTTGCTTGGATGTTTACAGAGTTGTTCATATCCATCCATGTTAAAGGGAGGTGTCCAATTTGCAACAACTCAGGAGGCAAGTAAAGCTCAGAGGGGGGAGACGATAGTGTTCTCACTGAGTAAGTCTTGCATTTGATACATGAATACTGTACGGTGTTAATGTTTAAAAGTGCTGCCTTGGTAGATGTGTGGCCTTGTGTAGGATGGCCGGTGGTGTTGAATCAGAGTGAGTGACTTGTGTTTCTGACTGTTGGTGAACTCTGTTATGTGTGTTGTCTACGGTGTCACACTAAAAGATCATTGTTCGATCAGCCGTGTGCATGACGACAGGACCCTGTCAGAGGTTTAGCTTGTTGCTGTATTCAGCAACCAGTCATAATGTTATTATTAGAGCGTCTAAGCATGTCATGTATATCAAAGACCTTCAACCCATTAATCGTTCATTTGTAGGAATATAGCTCTTGGTTCAAGACACATATAATGCTTAATACTGTCATTTTCTTCTTGTGAACTGTACAAATATTTAAAATGCTGTTGCAATCTGTACAAAATTCAACTTTGCTGTATTATTGCTCCTGGTGCAATCATAGCCGCTATCTGTCCAATAACTTCTGCTGTATATAAAACTACAAAGTAAACCTGTATTAGTAAAATACTTACCAGTCTGTAACTGCTTAGACTTTGCAGATGAAAACGTTCTTTCTGCTGCATAATGTTCACTATGCTTTAAGGTGAACTGTTTGACAGATCATGTCAATATTTTATGAAAACCTGGTGCGTGTATACAGTATACATGTGTTTCAATAAAATACTAAAAGTGTATTTGTTTTCCCTAACATGTTCAGTCTTTAAATAGCCCAATATACAGCGTACAAAACATTAAGAACACCTTCCTAATATTGAGATGAACACCCCAATTCATCAGGGCATGGACTTTGTGTTGAAATTGTTCAACAGGGATGCTGGCCCGTGTTGACTCCAATGCGTCCCACAGTTGTGTCAAGTTGACTGGATGTCCTTTGGGTGGTGGACCGTTCCTAATACACACAGGAAACGTTTGAGCATGAAAAACCCAGCAGCGTTGCAGTTCTTGACACAAACCAGTGCGTCCGGCACCTACAACCATATCCCGTTCAAAGGCACTTAAAACATTTTTTCTTGATAGTTCACCCTCTGAATGGCACACATTCACAATCTGTCTCGCTTGTCTCAAAGCTTCAAAATCCTTCTTTAACCTGTCTCCTCCCCTTCATCTACACTGATTGAAGCGAATTTAACAAGTGACAACAATAAGGGATGAAAGCTTTCACCTGGTCAGTCTGTCATGGAAAGAGCATGTGTTCATAATGTTTTGTGAAACTGGGATACAGGATATTTAATTTGTTTTTACCTTAACTAGGCAAGTCAATTAAGAACAAATTCTCATTAACAATGATGGCCTACCTGGGAACACTGGGTTTACTGCCTAATTCAGGGGCAGAATGACAGATTTTTACCTTGTCAGCTCGGGGATTCGATCCAGCAACCTTTCGGTAGCCTAGTGGTTAGAGCGTTGGCCTAGTAACCGAAAGGTTACAAGATTGAATCCCCCGAGCTGACAAGGTAAAAATCTGTCATTCTGCCCCGGAACAAGGCAGTTAACCCACTGGTCCTAGGCCATCATTGAAAATAAGAACTTGTTCTTAACTGACATGCCAAGTAAAATCATAGTAAAAATCTAACCACTAGACTACCTGCTGCCCCGGAAATGCTTAGAAAAACCCAAAATAATCTTCACACAAAGAAAGACGCGCAGTAATAACAGAGCATAAAATAACTTTATTAATTTACACTTTTACATTCCATTCACAAAGTCATTGGCGTACCATCAAACTGAAACGGCAGGACCAGTGTGTGTCACTTGCTTGCAAACGCCATGATCTGAGCCTGGAGAGAAAGAACATTAACTCACAAATCTAAACATCCATTTTGTCAATTCATCCATACCTCTCCACAAATACACGAATCCAACAGCCACGTATAGCACTAGCAAGTTCTACAAAAAACAATGACTAGCATCTTTCCCATCTGTGAAAAAAGTGGCACTACAAACCTCTGTATACGAGATCTGTAAACTCAACATTTAATATGGAAAAATGTCAAGCATAACTTTAGGTCTCCAGAGAGAAATGCCTTTACAACCATTTACGGTTGCTTTGGTCTGAATCACTTAGTAGGGAATAAAGCCATTTCACATCAGCGGTCTGTAATAAAAGGGGTGTGAAAACACAAGCCAACACCACTGTAACACAGCCCCGGGGCCAGCCCTGCACCCCACCCACACACTTTCTGTAACACTACATTTGGGGCTAAACTAAGCTGCCGTAGTAGTAAGTTGACAACCATGTAAATTATAGGCAGAGCTAAAGTAAAAAGACATGTAATCAGAAAAAAGGTCAGGATCGGGTGGGGTCATGAACGAAGCCAAGGTGGGGCTTACTTCTGACATGTGGCCAAACCTTGGGAATGGAAGAAGAGATGGCTTCTACTTGAACAAGTGTTGTGGGTTCACTTTGACAAGGGACATGACATTCGAGAAAGGCGGGGTTAAAGAGGAGACAGCATACTAACTTTCATGGCTGGCAGTGTATTGGTGGCCTGCAGACCGAAGGTGCGTAAGACAACCATGGGGGCAGCATTAGTAGAGTACAGTCGTTTCATCAGGTCGATGGCAGCCATCATGGGCAGGTTGTGTCGCTGGCGCTCTGTCTCATATTCCAACAGGTGCTGCATGGCCCCTGCACAACACAACACAGGCCGAGCAAAACACCAGGGGTTAATAAATCATGGAGAAAATAGTTTCTGGACCTGTGTACATTGTTAATGCGTTTTCTGCATTGGAGCTATTCAGAACAAATACAAATATTCACATAACAGGATTTCTATTTCTGTGAACTGTCCTTTCTGCCAAGAACTATATGAAAAAAAACATCAAATAAACTTTGGAAGAAAGACTGTTCTTTTTATAATCAAGATCAACAGCAAGCGTCCCAGCCTGGGCTGTGGAAAAGAGCTTCTGAGAAACCACTGGCTACGGCTACTGTGTTTGGTGTCTGTTTAGGGTAGTCACTAACCCAGATCCTTCCCGTTAAAGGCCGCCTGGCTCAGGAGCTGAGTGAGGCAGGCCACATCCCCAAAGCCCAGGTTGGCTCCCTGGCCAGCTAGAGGGTGGACGCGGTGTGCTGCATCGCTGCAAAGAAAAATAAAGACCCCCGCTGTGTAAATCTAGTCACCTCATCTACAGGGTAGGATCAAAGCAAGCATTCCCTTCAAATAGACAGAAATAATTGGATAGAGGCATTAACCTTTAATTTTTGTTGTTGCAGTTGATAAGTATCTATTTTTTTTTCATATGATCCTGTTATACCTTCATAGAATAAGGGCATATAATCCTTACATTTACAAAATGCCAGGTCAAATATCAATAGCCAGTTTTCTAAAGCAAACCAATGTGAAGTTCAATAATGGCGTGTCCCCAGGGGTGAGTGGGGATTTACCCGATGAGTGCCACCCGGTGCCTGATGTACTCTGACGCATGGCCCATGCCCAGGGGGAACATGACCCGACTCTTTGGGCCGATCCCGGCCACGCTGGGCGGTAGCTGGCGTGCCGAGCCTGCAGACGGCATGAGGACTGACAGGGCAGTGCGGAACAGAGAGCCAGCAGTCTCCACCAGCTCACTGTGGTTCTCATTACTCCACTGGCAGAAAGAGACGACACAGAGAGAGAGAGAGAGAGAGAGAGAGAGAGAGGAAGAGACGGGGGGGAGAGAGGAAGAGCGAAAGAGAGAGAGAGGAAGAGATGGAGGGAGAGAAGAAGAGCGAAAGAGATAGAAACAGCAGGTAGAGTAAGAGACAGGGGTACAGGAGAGATAGAGGGGCGTGGTAGACAGAGAGAAGAGAGAAGTTAAAGAAACAAACTAGAGCAGAAATGCAGAGTGAGTGTACTTTTCCTCACTAACAAAATGGTTTGGCAGCGTTACAGGACCCTTGCTAATTAAAAGAAGAGGCTGGTCAGGCCTGCTGTTGAATTAGCTTAGTTTAAAAAAACATTCCATGCAGTAATGACCAACTGGCAGACCACAGGTTAAATTAGCAAACCAGGCCTGAAACCAAGCATGACAACCGTGGTGACCCCATCGGCAGGACCAGTAAATATAGCAGGCTTGGGAAAGCGACTTTATGCTGGCAAAACGTTGGTATTGTCTACATGTATGATGTAGAGTAAACAGAAAACAGTGACAAGTGCACCCATTGGCATTGGCTAACCGGTTCATTGGTGCACTTGCAGCATGTTGGTAACAAGAGGATTTCCGTTCATAAAATGTACTATTGATAACGCATACAAATGTATCAGAAATCCATTTCTTTCTCTGCTGTATAAAGGCAATTGTTCCTAATCATTATCTGATTCGGTGGGGTCAGTCCGGGACTCACAAAGGCAGTGTTGATGGAGTCCACGAAGCTCTCCTCATCCAGCTGCAGTAGCTCCTCTGCATGGCGGTGGCTGGTCGACCACACCAAAGAGCTCTCTGTGTCTGACAACTACAGCCACAAGAGAGAAGGGGACGTTGGTTAAGATTAAGGGACAGAAAAAAGCAAAGAGCTCAGCTGCACTTTGAACCTATGATACAAACTTACTGGTAACATTGCTATGGGGCCTGTTGGAAGGAACCTCTGCCAGGCAACATTGTTCTCTGTTGGCTATAGAAACACATGATAACAATTAGTATGGCCTCCATGTGTCGTGATGAAATAGACAGGTTGTAAGATGTAAATCTCACCTCAGACAGATGCAGGACAGCCACAACAGCTGATTGGTCGTAATTCCACTTGACCGTGGGTATCCCCGCCTCCCGCCTTACCATCGAATTTGGCCCATCTGCTCCAATCTGCAAACCAGCCAATCACAGCAGTTACATCCTAGAGCATTATGGTCAAAGGCTAAAATATATTTTTTAAACATAAAAAATAAAAGAGTTACTACTCAGGATGGACTGACCAGTAGTTTGGTTTGAAGAGTCTGTCCGTTGGCCAGGGTGACCTGAACCCAGGGGATGGCGTCAGCTACCTGGTGGGACTTGGGCCAGGTGTATTTCACCACCTTGGATTTGTACTGGACCCTCACCTGATCTGAGAGACCGAACACAGAGAAAGGAAATGGTCTAAAGCAGAGCCAAGGGGTTCACCACAGAGAATCATTTTCACTAAACAAGGGGATTTTGGGTTCACCACAGAGAATCATTTTCACTAAACAAGGGGATTTTGGGTTCACCACAGAGAATCATTTTCACTAAACAAGGGGATTTTGGGTTCACCACAGAGAATCATTTTCACTAAACAAGGGGATTTTGGGTTCACCACAGAGAATCATTTTCACTAAACAAGGAAGGGGCCAGTAAGTATTTTTCATCACAATTGGTCACACTAATCAAGACTTTGCTACTTGTACACCAGAGACTCTGGGTTCGCGCCCAGGCTCTGTCGTAACCGGCCGCGACCGGGAGGTCCGTGGGGCGACGCACAATTGACATAGCGTCGTCCGCGTTAGGGAGGGATATCCCTGTCTCATCGCGCACCAGCGACTCCTGTGGCGGGCCGGGCGCAGTGCGCGCCAACCAAGGTTGCCAGGTGCACAGTGTTTCCTCCGACACATTGGTGCGGCTGGCTTCCGGGTTGGATGCGTGCTGTGTTAAGAAGCAGTGCGGCTTGGTTGGGTTGTGTATCGGAGGACGCATGACTTTCAACCTTCATCTCTCCTGAGCCCGTACGGGAGTTGTAGCGATAGGACAAGATAGTAGCTACTAACAATTGGATACTACGAAATTGGGGAAAAAAGGAGGTAAAATAAATTACATTTATTTTAAATTTTAAAAAGACTGCTACTTGTTTCCTCCAAAAAGGAAAAAAAGAGAGTAAGGTTTGGCTGTAAGTGACTAAGGCAGTGGAAGATCTACAAACCACCTTGTAAAATACCACTGGTTTGCCTCTCTGGCAGGGAACAGCTGCCGAAGCTCACATTGACAATCTTCTTAAATGGTCTTGGCTTGCCACATAGCATTGATTAATAGTGTTTATCTACAAGCAGACCATTTCACACTTTCCGCTTGCTGCCAGCATGCTGGGATTACACCAAAACTCCCACTTTCTTTGAATTATCGGTAGTCGGTCATCCCAAACATGAAAGGATCTGGAATTACACTTGGCGTTGTCCACTTGGAGAGGTTCCCGTCTGCAGATTGACTACAGGTTCCTGAACACGAGCGACAAATATTGGCCTGCAGTGACTGGAGAGCAGACTTACTACCAAACTAGCGAACTTAGTGCACGCTTTTCATGTACTGCCTCAGAAGCAGAGAAACATCATGGCCAAAGGAAGAAAAAATTAAGTAGAGGACCAACATGATGCCTTTAAGGAAAACCTGCTGCCTGCAACCACACATCTGTTTAGTGCAAAATGTAGAAAAGCCCATTTATAAATATGCTGTTTTACAGTCGGACGCAAGGCAGTGCTAAGGTTTCATTTCTGAACCTCCAAAAAGTCGGCCTAATTTCAACAACAATACAGCACAACGTCAGCACTTTAGCATCCTTAATGGCGTGGGAGCATATGTCAATGTGAAATAGGTCATTGGACAACTGCACGTGCCTTTACATGGCACCCGGTATATGGAGTGCACTAACTGGCACACAGGAAATATGGAACTTGATTGAAATAGCAGGAAAAACATGGATGTGTCCAAGAGCTGCACTGGTCTTTAAAAACGGACACTGGGGAAAATACAAATAAATAAAACACAGGGACAGGATGGAACAAATGTGGTGACATAACATGAGCTGCCAGACCCAGTGCTCATTAACAGGATGTCAATGAACTCAAGGTCTCTTCTAAGGAGAGTCACATCACTACTTGTGCATAGTGAGCGTTTCATGGACAAATCATCAATGCAACTGGACTGTGTGGCGCTGCTTTTCTTACCAGAGAGATTCTCCAGCTGCTTCATCAGGGCTGCCACAATGATGTTGTTCTCCACAATGTATGCCATCTCGTCCTGCAGGTTCTCCTTATCAAATGTAATCAGGGCATCAGAGCAGGCATCCCAAACCTAAATGAGAAACCAATTATCCCTGTGGTCAAGAACTCTATCCTTAAATGCATCCCCATTCCCTATATTAAGCCGGCCAAAGAGCCACAGCCTAATTGAACTGAACACATCAAATTTGTTCAGCTGCAGCCAGAGCTTGGCAGCCACTACTTAAATTACCAAACTAAGATCTAGAAAGGTCAACAACACCCTTCTAGTTCTATGGTCGACTTAGGGAGCTTACTGATGCACGATGAAATGCCATTTGTGATGTGGATGTATGGCAATATTTTGGACCCGACAGAACACTTTTGTTAACGTTACCGAGCGGGTAAATATTGGCTACTGTATCCCCAAAAAGTTGAGTGTCAAAATAAAACACATAATTGAGGCACATCATTTCTGAGATGGTAAACGAAAATACTTTTCATGTGACGCAGGGAAGTGGTTATGCTTATGTAGGACTCTCTCTCTCAGACCTTATCATGCAGAGGTAACACAGCTAAACTACGCGCTGCTCCTCTATCCTTGTAATATGAATCTGCAAAAAAACAGGCAAAAAAAGGAGCAGAGCAGTAAAGGAATTATGGAGGAGGTATATCACCATAATCACCATATTACATTTTATGATGACATCCTTGGCCATGAGAGAAACCCTGGGTTTTTTTCTTTGGTATAAACTGAGCACATCTTACAGAAGGGACTCAGCCTGCGCCCACAGCTGTAAAACACGGTAACTTTGCTGCTGACATCCACACATCCTGTCATCTTCCATCTTCTGCCTCCTGCTTGTCACATTCATCTTTAGAATTAGTACACACAGGGGATGAACGCCTAGTTGAAGATGCCAAATAGATGTATTTTTCCTATTAAATATGATCCTAATTAAATAAATAAATACTCTGCCATTGTGGCCAGAGGGGAAAAAAAACAAAAATTTCACTAAGCCAGGGAGCTTTGATCATCGTTTTAAATTGACCTCCTGTCCTTTGGGGTTTGAGGCACCCTGGCATTTGCATGGCCTCTGAGGACGTATAAATTGGGCAGAGGAATGAACTAAATGCATGTTTTAAACCGCCATTGGGGTTGCTTTTTCTTTGTTAACAATTACACGCTCCAGGGAAATGGCATTGTAAAGTACATGATTGAGTAGAGGTTAAATGGCAGGGGAGATACAATTTTCCTAAAACTTTATATCCAAACAAGTTACTGATGCATGGAGAATGAGAGTAAGTATATAGCAGTATAACTAACAACCTAAATTGGCTTCTCAATAAAAAATAACTTTAGGGCTTGGAGTTTCCAAGAACTGACCTGCATCTTCTGATAGGGCTTACATCTCATGTTCATAATGTGATCCCATGCACCAACACCTGAAAGGCACACACAACATTTTAATAGAATACAAGATCTATCAAATCTAGGGATGTTATGTATGAGGCGTAAAAGCCCCATAATTACTTGTTAGAGGAGTTTGATTAAATGAGACAAGAACTCAAGTGGGCGAAGTCAACAAAAATATAAATGCAACATGTGAAGTGTTGGTCCCATGTTTCATCAACTGAAGTAAAAGATCCCTGAAATGTTCCATATGCAGAAAAGCTTATTCCTCTCAAAAGTTGAGCACAAATTTGTCTACATCCCTGTTCATGAGTATTTCTTCTTTACCAAGATAATCCATCCACCTGACAGGTGTGGCATATCAAGAAGCTGATTAAACAGCATGATCATTACACAGGTACATCTTGTGCTGGGGACAATAAAAGGCAACTCTAAAATGTGCAGTTGTGTCACTGAACACAATGCCACAGACATCTCAAGTTGAGGCAGCTTGCGATTGGCATGCTAACTGCAGGAATGTCCACCAGCGCTGTTGCCAGAGAATTGAATGTTCATTTCTCACCATAAGCCACCTCCAATGTCATTTTAGAATATTTGGCAGTACATCCAACCGGCCTCACAACTGCAGATTACATGCATGGCGTTGTGTGGGCAAGCTGTTTGCTGATGTCAACGGCAGTGGGGTTATTGTATAGGCAGGCATAAGCTACGGGCAACAAAAATAATTGAACTTTATCGATGGCAATTTGAATGCACAGAGATACCGTGACAAGATCCTGAAGCCCATTGTTGTGCCATTCATCTGCCGCCATCACCTCATGGTTCAGCATGATAATAAAGTTGCAAATATTTGTATACAATTTCTGGAAGCTGTAAATGTCCAGGTTCTTCCGTGGCCTGCAAACTCACCAGACATATCACCCATTGTTTTGGATGCTTTGGATCGATGTATACAACAGCGTGTTCCAATTCCCGCCAATATCCAGCAACTTCGCACAGCCATTGAAGAGGAGTGGGACAACATTCCACAATCAACAGCCTGATCAACACTATGCTGCACGAAGCGAATGGTGGTCACACCAGATACTGACTGGTTCTGATCCACGCCCTACCTTTAAAAAAAAAGGTATCTGTGACCAACAAATCCATATACACTACATGGCCAAAAGTATGTGCACACCCCTTCAAATTACTGGATTCTGCTATTTTAGCCACACCAGTTGCTGACAGATATATAAAATTGAGCTTCCCTGGTCAACTGTTAGTGCTGTTATTATGAAGTGGAAACGTCTAGGATCAACAATGACTCAGCCGAGAAGTGGTAGGCCACACAAGCTCACAGAACGGGACCCACCGAGTGCTGAAGCGTGTAAAAAATAATCTGTCCTTGGTTGCAAAACTCACTACCGAGTTCCAAACTCCCAAACAGCACAAGAGCTGTTCCCCGGGAGCATCATGAAATGGGTTTCCATGGCAGAGCAGCCGCACACAAGTCTAAGATCACCGTGTCCAATGACAAGCATTGGCTGAAGTGGTGTAAAGCTCGCTCACCATTGGATTATGGAGCAGTGGAAACGTGTTCTCTGGCGTGATGAATCACGCTTCAACATCTAGGAGTCCGACCGTCAATCCCAGATTTGTCAGATGCCAGGAGAACGCTACTAGCCCCAATGCATAGTGCCAACTGTAAAGTTTGATGGTGGGGGAAAAATTGTCTAGGGCCGTTTTTCATGGTTCGGACTAGGCTCTTTAGTTCCAGTGAAGGGAAATCTTAATGCAACAGCATTCAAATACATTCTAGACAATTCTGTGCTTCCAACTTTGTGGAAGGCCTTTTCCTGTTTCAGCATGATAATACCCCCGTGCACAAAGCGAGGTCCATACATAAATGGTTTGTCGAGATCGGTGTGGAAGAACTTGACTGGCCTGCAGTGCCCTGACCCCCACCCCATCAAACACCTTTAGGATGAATTGGAACGCAGACTGCGAGCCAGGCCTAATCGCCCAACATCAGTTTTGCTGAATGGAAGAAAATCCCCGCAGGAATGTTTCAAAATCTAGTGGAAAGCCTTCCCAGAAGAGTGGGGGATGTTTTAGCAGCAAAATGGGGACCAACTCCATATTAATGCCCATGATTTTGTAATTAGATGGTCGACCAGCAACTGTCCACATACTTTTGACCATGTAGTGTATGTATTCCCAGTCATGTGAAATCCATAGATTAGGGCCTAATGAATTTATTTCAATTGACTGATTTCCTTATATGAACTGTAACTCAGTAAAATCTTGGAAATGGTTGCATGTTGCATTTACATTTTTGTTCAGTATACATTCAAGTCAATTTAACTGGGCTTGACATAGCCATGGGTATCCAAATCACTTCCTTCACTTCCTTATTGACATGCAGCACATCATCAGGGTGTCAAGTAAAACCCAAGGAGACATGAATAATAGTTGAGAGGATTCTATCAATGATTGATGTAGACTAGAGGCCAGATATGATCCCTGCTAAGCTGGGCCTGATCACTAACCTTCTTCCTGACAACCTTTTATACTGAGCCACACCACAAATAGGCTTAATCAGACAGGAAGCTGGCCACTTAAACATGAGCTCTTTTGTCATTGGACAAGATGTACTGTTCTTTTCAAACGGATAAACCAACCATGACAAATAATAGACAACAACTACCAAACGATCTACACACAACTCTTCACCCCTACTGTACTTTATGAAGCTCATACTATTGCAGCCATGTGTATCTGTTTGCAGAGAGGTTCCCTACATTTTTCTGATGCTATTGGCTGGTCAATGGAAAACAGAGATTCTAATGCCATTAGAGAGATTACTTTCTCAGGGAAGATGATAATAGTGTTTCGTAATATGGTTGTGTACCACTGAGGAGGGTGGCAGAGCCCGGGCTGATGGAGCTGACTCTTGTACTGTAGGCGTCTGGGACCTTGTCCATCACTTTCTTGTTGCCTGCCTCAAGCAAAAGAATCTTCTTCCCCTCCAAGTTTGGATCCAAGCCTGTCAACAATAACGAGGATGCATGAAATTGATTTATGCTCCGTCCAAAATGATAAACAGACAGATTAAAAGTTGTGGTGGGAGTAGCATTGATATAGCCTACATTTTGGCATCACTAGTGGTGCCATGAGAACAAGAAATTAAAGTTCCTCTGCATGTTTGTCTTAATTATACCTTACTTGTTTAGTAACACAGAACTAAGGCAAATGCTGTATGGTGTAAATCAGCAGCAAAGCCACAACTGCAACTTAGTTGTGAGGATGAAGTCTGAGAATTTGCATCCAGCAGCGGAATGACGGCTCCTCCTCCTTTAGATGGGGGGCAAATAGGGGCAGTTTGACTGGGCAGCATCAGGAGATCACCTCGACTCACCTAAAGAACAAGCCATAGCGGTCCCAACCATCCCTCCTCCAGATATAATGACATCATAGAGCTCATTTTCATGTTCCCTGTGTTCTGCTGTGCACGTGAGTCCTCTGCAAATGATTCTTGTTTCTGAAAAACGGTTCAGAGCAACACACCGCCGCCCGATTCCATTGAAAGACAGTGCCGTTTTAGTAAGACTATGCATCTTTAAAACAACGTAACGACGTGGTACTCGTCTAACCCTTAAAAGAACTCCAACTATATTGTTTAGAATCAGAACGAAATGTTTCCCCTTGAATATGTCCTACTAATCGCAGCTGTGTCCATTCTATAATGCAGCCATGTTGTATATTTTGACATACGTAAGAGGCAAGAACTTCCTGTAGTGCTCAACCAATCAGAAAAAGGAACCGCACTAGTTTCACTTCACAAGTTGTCCGCACTTTGGTGCTATTGATATTTAAACATAATTCCGTTTTATTCAGGAGGACAATGTAGAAGGAATAGTTAAGGCGCTTCTTGAATAAAAAAATGTGTTACAAATGTGTCAACATGAAGTGCCCAATCGAGATGACTGAGGTATAGATCAAGATACAGCAAGCGTTTACTTCAGCCAATCAAACATTAGAATGTTCCAGGGGGTGGAGTCAAATATCTTAGCTTTGACAACAAGTAGCGAAACATCATCCAGTGATTCGAAGTTATTACTTTGTAACAGTCAATATATGATGTCGATACATGACAGTCTTTGTTGTGAAGCAGAGAAGCAAGAAGAGATGGACAACAATGGACAATAATTATTATAATAATAATCCACTGGAATAAGTATGCTGTAGTTCTAAAGTGCACCAGCATCAGGTTATATTTTCTATTTGACAATATTCCAAAATTGTAATCTCAATATGTATTGTAGTTATGCATTGTGTAACAATACACATTTTCTGCCCTAAAACAGTTTAGCATGTAGCCTACTATATTAACGTAGACATATAATATGACTTCTCTGGCAATGTTTTGGAGAAGCAGTTTGGTTGCTAGGGCAACCCTTGCGTAGGCTCACATCATGTGCTACTGGAGTTTTGCATAACTTTTCATGATATTAATTATCATTAATTGGTCAAATGTGGGACACAGTTCTGTGTAAATTAAAATGTCTGATCTAAACAAGGGTTTATCTCATTGTGGGAGGTGTTTTTGGAAGAGGTGTTTTTGGAATATAAAAATGTCTTCCCTTTTTCCTTCTTTCCATAGCTGTTTGGTGAA
The DNA here is from genome assembly GCF_034236695.1 of Oncorhynchus nerka. Classification (NCBI taxonomy): domain Eukaryota; kingdom Metazoa; phylum Chordata; class Actinopteri; order Salmoniformes; family Salmonidae; genus Oncorhynchus; species Oncorhynchus nerka. Next base: position 61,657,866 of record NC_088407.1, read on the forward strand.
TGTTGGGTTCAGGAGGACACACTGCTGCTAGGATGCAAGAGCAGAGGAACATGGCTGACCTGCAGGCTTTCCTGGAGGATGGCCTGAGTTCAGAGCTACTGCTCCAGCACCAACTGCAGGAGATGAAGGAGGCCCACACGCAGCAGCTGCAGGAGACAGAGAGGAGACAGAGAGAGGGCCTTGAGAAAAGGATCCAGCAGAACTCTATGCTGTCAGCAGGCTTTGACAGGAAGTCTAGTGCTGACAGACAATTGGACGAGTTTTTCAGCTCTCAGGCCAGGTATGTCAAGTCACCCAATGATGCAAATAAGTTATCACAATATATTTGTTTTGTAAGTCTCAAATATCCTATTGGTCTATGTTAAATAAAACAATCTCAAATGTAGGGGACCGAGGAAATCCAGTTCCATGTCTGAACTGATGTCAGGTAGGAGGTCTACCTCGAGGAAATCCCCACAGCTCAGACAGTCAGGGAGGTTTTTCACATCCTCTGCAGCCTGGGCTTCTGCCACAACTGTTTCACACAGAGGACCACAACATCTTCAGCACCAAGGTCCAACAGAAACAGAGCAGCTCCAACTAAGCAAAGAGGAGAAAGAGGAGGCGGAATGTCAGAGGAAGTTTCGTGCTGTTCCTGTGCCTGGCCATGTGTTTTTGCCCCTCTATGATGAGATGACGCAGGTGCGGCAGAAAGAGAGGAAGGAAGGCCATGAACAGAGGAGGGACTTCCTGCTCTCCATGCAGAAGCCCTTCAGCTTCCTGGAGAGAGATGAGAAGAAGAGAGAGAAGCTGATGCAAATGATAAGCACGGTGGCACAGTCTCAAAAAGCCACCAATGTCAGGAAACCAGTACCGAAAGCAATCAAAGACCATGCGGTCTCTGAGCATTTAAAAGGTGTGTTGCCTAAATAATATATCTCCAAAGATCTTGCTTAGGTGCAGTAAATTGTATTATAAAAGTATTATAATCCTCCCTAAATCTTTTTTTTCTTCATTAAATTCTGTATGCTCTGTAGAGGAGGAGCTACGCAGGAAGGTACGCATTCAGCTGAGGGCCCAGGAGACTTTGAGGAAGTCCACAGCACCTATAGAGAACCAAACTCATACTGAGAATCCGGAGACTCGCACCGCCCAACGGACTAAGAAGGAGGTTCTGGCCTTCCTGGATCAGAAGCCTACCTTCCAGCCAAAGACCAACTCCCAGGTCCCTGATTTTGACAGGCTGCACAAGGCCTTTCAGAGGGAATCACTGAAGAGGGCAGAGAGGAAAAATGTTACCAAGTGTCAGCCCTTCCACCTGCGGACGTCAACTCTGCCTTCAAGACCAAGCAGAAGCAGCTCTGAAAAAGAACAGGTGAGCTTACTGTAGAACTCTGCAAATAGAACTTGAAATGAAATTTATCTTTGTATCTTTGGAAATGTTTTGTTTCCTTGTGTTATTTTTGTCCTCAGGAACCCATAGTCAGTGCCGTTTTGAAGAGAAGCAATTCCTTTGGAGGCTTAACATCACTGTCCACAGATACGCTTCCCACCTACATCACAGATGCAGCAAGGAAACGCTGTATGGCCATTAGGTAAAGGGGAACTGTGAACTTCATTATCAGGTGTGTCTGTCTCAATAAGTAAAGACACAGGACATAGTCATACTCATCTCTGTCCTGTCCTCTCCCTGGTCCATCAGAAAGTATGTGGAGCAGAAAGAGAGCAAGGAGCAGGAGAGTGCAGAGTGGATGCGGAGACATAGGAAGAGGTCTCAGGCCATGAAGAAGACAGTGGCTGTCCGCGCCAAGGTCATGGACCCTCATAGCAGCCTGAAAGAGGTGTATCATGAGAAGCTGAAACAGCACCGGTGAGTACTGGGAAATTCCTCAGATGAAAACAGAAAAGAACAGACTGATTAAAGAGTTGTTGATCTGTACTTAATGTCGAATTAATGTTTATGTGGCTCTGTACATGTAGGGAGGCCGACCAACAAAGGACGAGAGAGTATAAGAAGGAGCTACAGGATATAAAGGCCAGAGTAACTGTCCGTCCTTACCTGTTTGAACAGGTGTCCCAGGTAAACTATGGGCTTGCATTGACCTGGAAACTCATTTTCTGGAATTGCAAACACTTGAGAAGAGCCTTTAAGCGGTCAACTGTTGTATTATTTACTGTTGTGCACCTTGTCTATTCCCTGGCCTTTGATGGAATTGCTCTAGAAAAACGCCAAGGCTGACGCGGAGCGTATATACAGAGACAAGCTGAGGGAAGCTGGTTTGAATGAGCAGTTTGTCAAAACAAAGGGAGAAGAGTTTGGAACGGCACCCGTCTTCATATTGGATAACAACGACGATGTTGATGACCAAAGTGTTGAGAGTGACATGGAGAAAAGGTACCTACAATGACAACAAGTTTGTGTCGCAGTGTCTTCCAACTAACAATTCGTTTTAGTCATACAATATCTAATGCCAATAGGAATACCACTGCAGCTGGAAATCCACAGACGCCATGTGTTATAGTTCTATATACACTGTTGCATTACATAATACTGTGAGACTGTTGTAAAGTATTTAGTGAAGAGAAGACAAATACTGCAGTCAAGCAAAACTTTGATGCAGTTACAATATAGACATTCTAACCGACATGTCTGATTTAGGGATGGAAACGTAGACGTCGGGGAGGAAATTGAAGAGGTAGAGGAAGAGAGCGTGAAAACCAGAGTGGAATAAATGCATTGATGAAGAAGGTAGACCCCACCCCGCATGTCATAGAACTCCATATACAGTAGCTATTCTGCTTCAAAGAGAACTATGTTCTAAAATAATTGTAGTGTAGTTTAACTATGTTGACCCAGTCTTGGACTGTCTGACATGTTTTGTCATGATTTATGATATTTCTAAAATGGGGATATCTGACCCTGGAGCTGTTAAATTTATATTAAATGGAGCAAATGTGAGAAAATAAATAAAGGTTTATGGAACTGTATATGTTTATAAGTAATTTAGAATGTTATATGTTGACATTTTGCATGGCATATTAAATGTTTGGCCGCATAATATTTCAACCTTATTAAAACTGAATATCAAAGGCTTATTTGGTTTTATGAAATTCATTTAACATGGCATTATAGCGGAGAACTACTTGGTAACCAGAAAAAAAGTGTTTGAAAAACAAAAATAGGCCTACAATGTTACGGATTCTGACCCGTCCTGGTGTAGTTAGTATATCATACCTCACTGAGAAATCAGAGGGCTGACAGTGGTCCCAATGACATTGCAGTACAGTAGTACATATTCAATCTGTCATGCAGTCTAGTTGTATTCGTCAAACTCCGTTTGAGAAAGCCCATAAATAATTTGTCAATGGACAGGTCCAACAGTGGTTGGCGAAAGTATTCACCCACCTGGCATTTTTCCTATTTCGTTGCCTTTCATCCTGGAATTAAAATATATATATTTTTTTGTGTGTGTGGGGGGGGGGTTGTATCATTTGAATTACACAACATGCCTACCACTTTGAAGATACAAAATCTTTTTTATTGTGACACAAACGATAAATAAGACAAACTGAAAACTTGAGTGTGCATAACTATTCACCCACCCCACCCCCCAAAGTCAATACTTTGTGAGCCACCTTTTTCAGAAATTACAGCTGCAAGTCTCTTGGGGTATGTCTCTATACGCTTGGCACATCTAGCCACTGGGATTTTTGCCCATTCTTCAAGGCAAAACTGCTCCAGCTCTTTCAAGTTGGATGGGTTCCGCTGGTGTAGAGCAATCTTTAAGTTATACCACAGATTCTCAATTGGATTGAGGTCTGGGCTTTGACTAGGCCATTCCAAAACATTTAAATGTCCCCTTAATCCACTCGAGTGTTGCTTTAGCAGTATGCTTAGGGTCATTGTCCTGCTGGAAGGCGAACCTCCGTCCCAGTCTCAAATCTCTGGAAGACTGAAACAGGTTTCCCTCAAGAATTTCCCTGTATTTAGCACCATCCATCATTCCTTCAATTCTGACCAGTTTCCCAGTCCCTGCTGATGAAAAACATCCCCACAGCATGATGCTGGATGGTGTTCTCGGGGTGATGAGAGGGGTTGGGTTTGTGCCAGACATGGCGTTTCTCTTGATGGCCTAAAAAAATAATTTTAGTCTCATCTGACCAGAGTACCTTCTTCCATATGTTTGGGGAGTCTCCCACATGCCTTTAGACAAACACCATACGTATTTGCTTATTTTTTTATCTTTAAGCAATGTCGTTTGTCTGGCCACTCTTCCGTAAAGCCCATCTCCGTGGAGCGTACGGCTTAAAGTGTTCCTATGGACAGATACTCCAATCTCCGCTGTGGAGCTTTGCAGCTCCTTCAGGGTTATCTTTGGTCTCTTTGTTGCCTCTCTGATTAATGCCCTCCTTGCCTGGTCTGTGAGTTGTTTTGGTGGGCGGCCCTCTCTTGGCAGGTTTCTTGTGGTGCCATATTCTTTCCAGTTTTTAAGAATGGATGTAATGGTGCTTTGTGGGATATTCAAAGTTTCTGATATATTTTTATAACCCAACCCTGATCTGTACTTCTCTATAACTTTGTCCCTGACCTGTTTGGAGAGCACCTTGGTCTTCATGGAGCCACTTGCTTCGTGGTGTTGCAGACTCTGGGGCCTTTCAGAACAGGTGTATATATACTGAGATCATGTGACTGATCTTGTAACACTTAGATTGCACACAGGTGGACTTTATTTAACTAATTCTGTGACTTATGAAGGTAATTGAGCAATACCTTGCTGTCTACATAGAGACCAGCTCAGATGGTCATTTGGGGGGTACCATCAGAGAAACATGATGTGTTTAAGGCCCCGCTCAAAATGTTTGGAAGAGTTCAGATGAAGATGAGTATGGGAGTCATTGACAGCTTATGGTCTTTCCCCTAACTGAGCTTACTCTACAGTGGACCAACAATAAAAGCTGATCAATCAAACCAGCTGTGGGGTTCACATCGGTAGGAGACTCTTGAATGGTAGATGCAGTCACCTCCATGAGAGCTCAAAAATCACATGTCAGGGGTTCAAGGGCTCCAGTGAGGCTGTCATGGAAACCATGTTTTCCTTCCTTACACCGTCCAGTGGTCCAGCAGGAGACTGCTGTGCACCATCTATGGCATTCCACACAGCAGTTACTATGCATACAAAGAATGCCATGGTTAACAGCATGAGAAATGCAACACTATCACCCCTCTGACCCAGAGAATAGTAGAGAAATGCTGTTCAATAGCATCCTTACTTTAAATGCGTGGGCAAAAACCTACAGTATCAGTCAAAACTTTGGACACGTACTCTGTCAAGGGTTTTTCTTTATTTGTTACTTTTTTCTACATTGTAGAATAATAGTGAAGACATCAAAACTATGAAATAACACAAATGGAATCATGTAGTAACCAAAATAGTGTTAAACATATCAACCTTCGCCTTGATAACAGCTTTGCACACTCTTGGCATTCTCTCAACTAGCTTCATGAGGCATGCTTTTTCAACAGTCTTGAAGGAGTTCCCACATATGCTGAGCTCTTGTTGGCTGCTTTTCCTTCACTCTGCGGTCCAACTCATCCCAAACCATCTCAATTGGGTTGAGGTCTGGTGATTGTGGAGGCCAGGTCATCTGATGCAGCACTCAAGGTGTGTTGGGTCATTGTCCTGTTGAAAAACAAATGATAGTACCATTAAGTGCAAACCAGATGGGATGGTGTATCGCTGCAGAATGCTGTGGTAGCCATGCTGGTTAAGTGTTGAATTCTAATAAATCATGACAGTGTCACCAGCAAAGCACCATCACAACTCCCCCTCCATGCTTCATGGTGGGAACCACACATGCGGAGATCATCCGTTCGCCTACTCTGCGTCTCACAAAGACACGACGGTTGGAATCAAAAATCTCAAATTTGGACTCATCAGACCAAAGGACAGAATTCCACCGGTATAATGTCCATTGCTCGTGTTTCTTGGCCCAGGCAAGTCTCTTCTTATTGGTGTTCTTTAATAGTGATTTCTTTGCAGCAATTCAACCATGAAGGCCTGATTCACGAAGTCTCCTCTGAACAGTTGATGTTGAGATGTGTCTGTTACTTGAACTCTGTGAAGCATTTATTTGGGCTGCAATTTCTGAGGCTGGTAACTCTAATGAACTTATCCTCTGCAGCAGAGGTAACTCTTAGTTTTCTTTTCCTGTGGAGGTCCTCAGGATGAAACTGGCTCTCATAACGCTTGATTGTTTTTGCGACTGCATTTTCAAAGTTCTTGAAATTTTCTGGATTGACTGACCTTCATGTCTTAAACGGGTAACCAGTTTATAATAGCAATAAGGCACCTCGGGGGTTGTTGGTATATGGCCAATATACCACGGCTAAGGGCTGTGTCCAGGTACTCCGCAATGCGTGCCAAAGAACAGCCCTTAGCTGTGGTATATTGGCCATATACCACATCCCCTTGTGCTTTATTTCTTAAATATAACACTTTTTTGGTTACTACATGATTCCATATGTGTTATTTCATAGTGTTGATGTCTTCACAATTTTTTTACAATGTAGAAAATAGTAAAAATAAAGAAAATCCCTTGAGTGAGTAGGTGTCCACACTTTTGACTGGTACTATATGTAATGAAAAATTTGATCAAGCATTTAAATGAAGCAGGCAATAACATGGTTGAGAAAAACATCTCTTATGTGGGGTAATGACATCCTCTAAATTTGGCCATCAGACTTGGTTATCTGAGTGTCTGAGAATACGCCTCTCCAAGCAGTTAAACAATCATGTACCATTTTACAAAAGTGGAGCCCTCAGGTCTGTTATTACTTCAGCTACAATATTAACATTCCCACACATTTCATTATGAAATTGCTTCAAGTGCTCCAAATCAAGTGTCTGTGGTTGGTTAGCACTCCACAGTTTCATTCAATTGAGTTTTTGAGCATAAAACAATCTGACGATAGAAACGTTCATAGCAAGGTTAAAGAGCAACTCCAAAAGGTACATTTGGGGCCCCAAAGGGTCTGAAATGTCCCATAACTCAAGATCATGTATGTGATGACTTATCTCCCTTTGGTTCATTGACCTCTGACCTTATAGTAGGTGACAGTCCAAGTCATGGTGCTCTGTGTATGGGATTATTTATATTGAATAAAAATATAAATACAACATGCAACAATTTCACAGATATTACGGAGTTACAGTTCACATAAGGAAATTAGTCAATTGAAATAAATAAATTAGGCCCTAATCTATGGATTCCACATGACAGGGAATACAGATATGAATCTGTTGGTCACAGATACCTTAAAAAAAAGGTAGGGGTGTGGATCAGAAAACCAGTGAGTATCTGATGTGACCACAATTTGCCTCATGCAGCGTGACACATCTTCTCATAGAGTTGATCAGGCTGTTGATTGTGGCCTGCGGAATGTTGCCCCACTCCTCTTCAATGGCTTTGTGAAGTTGCTGGATATTGATGGGAACTGGAACACGCTGTCGTACAGGTCGATCCAGAACATCCCAAACATGCTCAATGGGTGACATGTCTGGTAAGTATGCAATCCATGGAGAACCTGGACATTTTCAGCTTCCAGGAATTGTGTACAGATCCTTGCGACATGAGGCTGTGCATTATCATGCTGAAAAATGAGGTAGGCCTCAGGATCTCGTCACGTTATTTCTGTGCATTCAAATTGCCATCAATAAAATGCAATTGTTTTCGTTGTCCGTAGCTTATGCCTGCCCATACCATAACCCTACTGCCACCTAGGGGCACTCTGTTCACAACGTTGACATCAGCAAACCGCTCACCCACACAAAGCAATACACGTGATCCTGCAGTCAGCCTGCCAATTGCACGCTCCCTCAAAACTTGAGACATCTGTGACATTGTGTTGTGTGACAAAATTGCACATTTTAGAGTGGCCTTTTATTGTCCCCAGCACATGGTGCACCTGGGTAATGATCATGCTGTTTAATCAGCTTCTTGATATGCCACACCTGTCAGGGGGATGGATTATCTTGGCAAAGGCGAAATGCTCACTAACAGGGATGTAAACACATTTCTTGTGCGTGTGGAACATTTATTGTTATTTTTATTTCAGCTCATGAAACATGGGACCAACACTTTACATGTTGTTTGTATTTTTGTTCAGTGTATCTGGAGGGAGGTTGATGTTTTTGACAGCCCTTGGTTCACCTGTAGGAGGAGCTATAGCTCGTCACATCCTCAAAGGAGAGAAAGAGAGCGATCCCGCCTTTCCTTCTTCAGTGGAGTGAACAGACCCACAGCGCTGGAGAGAGAGTATAGTGGGAGAGAGTGAGGGAGAGGGAGAGAGAGACGGAGAGGGAGAGAGAGACAGTAGTCAGTTTGACAGATAAGCACGGCGGATGACTTGTCTCTCTCTGAATGCACCGTGAGCAGGAGAGCAAGTCAGTACCAAGAGTACCAGCCAAGGCAGTTCTCCAGATGCACAAACACACACACAGACTCCACAGCCTGGTACAGACAGGGAGCGTGTGAAGAGAGAAGAGGTATGCTGGGATCTAGATTTGCACATGTACAACTATCATGAATTCCTCTTTCTATTGTTTTGGTTTTAATATGTTATGTTTTAGCTCTTGCACTTACACTTAGTTTCCAGGTGGGTCATCAAAGGTTTCCCAAGCGGAGTCTACCAAAGTGTAATGGGTTGCCCAGATCAGAGACTTTTCCTCTGATCCTGCAAAGAGAGCTAGTCCTCACACTGAGCGACCCCCGGGCATGGAGAAGCTGACGGAGAAAGACAAGGAGCTGATCCGAGGCAGCTGGGAGAGTCTTGGCAAGAACAAAGTTCCACACGGAGTCGTCATGTTCTCCAGGTACAGTCATGATCTAAAGCTTTTTATTTGAGGAGTTAGGTATGGAGGAAATGAAGGAATTAGGTATGGAGGAAATTAAGGAGTTAGGTATGGAGGAAATGAAGGAGTTAGGTATGGAGGAAATGAAGGAGTTAGGTATGGAGGAGTTAGGTATGGAGGAAATGAAGGAGTTAGGTATGAAGGAGTTGGGTATGGAGGAAATGAAGGAGTTAGGTATGGAGGAAATGAAGGAGTTAGGTATGAAGGAGTTGGGTATGGAGGAAATGAAGGAGTTAAGTATGGAGGAAATGAAGGAGTTAGGTATGGAGGAAATGGAGGAGTTAGGTATGGAGGAAATGAAGGAGTTAGGTATGAAGGAGTTAGGTATGGAGGAAATGAAGGAGTTAGGTATGGAGGAAATGAAGGAGTTAGGTATGGAGGAAATGAAGGAGTTAGGTATGAAGGAGTTAGGTATGGAGGAAATGAAGGAGTTAGGTATGAAGGAGTTGGGTATGGAGGAAATGAAGGAGTTAGATATGGAGGAAATGAAGGAGTTAGGTATGGAGGAGTTAGGTATGGAGGAAATAAATGAGTTAGGTATGAAGGAGTTGGGTATGGAGGAAATGAAGGAGTTAGGTATGGAGGAAATGAAGGAGTTAGGAGAAGTTGTGATATTGCTTGTCACACTGTATTATCTATTCAAAAATCAAAATGTATTTGTCACACTCGCCGAATACAACAACTGTAGACCTTGCTGTGAAATGATTACTTACAAGCCCTTAACCAACAATGCAGTTCAAGAAATAGAGTTAATACAATATTTACTAAATAAACTCAAGTAAAACAAATCTAATCAATCAAAAAGTAGCACAATAAATGTACATAACAATAACGAGATTATAAACAGGGGTACCGGTGTACAACACTATACTTTATAACCAGTGTTTCCCCTATATTCGACTCTGCTACCACTGCTGAAAAAAATCCAATGGGAAACACTGAGAACTATACATGCATGTGTTCCTCCATGAAGATTTCATGGTGATTAGTATATCAGCCTTTACTGTTTGTGTACCAAAACAGAGTGTTGGTTGATATCTGCAGCATTTCTTGTAAGAAAGTTTACTGAAACCTAACCATTGACTACAATTTGCAGTTGTATACAGTACAAATATGTCAGTATAGTGCAAAGATACTGTAAATAATGTAGTTGTCATAGTAAACAGTACTTGTGTACTTAGAGAGAAAAATACACTTCACCTACATAGATACTGCATCACACACTCCCTATACTGGGACTGGTGGCTTGACTTGTTGCTTGGCGACAGGCTGCAATAGTCTTTATTTTGAAACAGCTTCTGCTAAAACAGACTAGAGAAGAACTGTTGCTGACTGTCCTATTTTCTTTAACCAGACATTAAAATCGTAGCTAATTGTGGCATTCGAGGGACTTACGACTACATGTATCTGTCTGCACCTGTAGTACTGAATTGTGTTTTATGTCTGTGCAGACTGTTTGAACTAGAGCCTGCGCTCCTCAACCTCTTTCACTACAACACAAACTGTAGCCCCACACAAGACTGCCTCTCCAGCCCTGAGTTCCTGGACCATGTCACAAAGGTAACCCTGCGTAGCCCATCACCATTAAAACTGACATCTACAGTGAGGGGAAAAAAGTATTTGATCCCCTGCTGATTTTGTACGTTTGCCCACTGACAAAGAAATGATCAGTCTATCATTTTAATGGTAGGTTTATTTGAACAGTGAGAGACAGAATAACAACAAAAATCCAGAAAAACGCATGTCAAAAATGTTATACATTGATTTGCATTTTAATGTGGGAAATAAGTATTTGACCCCCTCTCAATCAGAAAGATTTTTGGCTCCCAGTTATCTTTTATACAGGTAACGAGCTGAGATTAGGAGCACACTCTTAAAGGGAGTGCTCCTAATCTCAGTTTGTTACCTGTATAAAAGACACCTGTCCACAGAATCAATCAATCAGATTCCAAACTCTCCACCATGGCCAAGACCAAAGAGCTCTCCAAGGATGTCAGGGACAAGATTGTAGACCTACACAAGGCTGGAATGGTGAGAAGGTGACAACAGTTGATGCGATTATTCACAAATGGAAGAAACACAAAAGAACTGTCAATCTCCCTCGGCCTGGGGCTCCATGCAAGATCTCACCTCGTGGAGTTGCAATGATCATGAGAACGGTGAGGACTCAGCCCAGAACTACACGGGAGGATCTTGTCAATGAACTCAAGGCAGCTGGGACCATAGTCACCAAGAAAACGATTGGTAACACATTACGCCGTGAAGGACTGCTCAAGAAAGCACATATACATGCCCGTCTGAAGTTTGCCAATAAACATCTGTATGATTCAGAGGACAACTGGGTGAAAGTGTTGTGGTCAGATGAGACCAAAATGGAGCTCTTTGGCATCAACTCAACTCGCCGTGTTTGGAGGAGGAGGAATGCTGCCTATGACCCCAAGAACACCATCCCCACCGTCAAACATGGAGGTGGAAACATTATGCTTTGGGGGTGTTTTTCTGCTAAGGGGACAGGACAACTTCACCGCATCAATGGGATGATGGACGGGGCCATGTACCGTCAAATCTTGGGTAAGAACCTCCTTCCCTCAGCCAGGGCATTGAAAATGGGTCGTGGATGGGTATTCCAGCATGACAATGACCCAGCAACAAAGGAGTGGCTCAAGAAGAAGCACATTAAGGTCCTGGAGTGGCCTAGCCAGTCTCCAGACCTTAATCCCATAGAAAATCTGTGGAGGGAGCTGAAGGTTCGAGTTGCCAAACGTCAGCCTCGAAACCTTGATGACTTGGAGAAGATCTGCAAAGAGGAGTGGGACAAAATCCCTCCTGAGATGTGTGCAAACCTGGTGGCCAACGACAAGAAACGTCTGATCTCTGTGATTGCCAACAAGGGTTTTGCCACCAAGTACTAAGTCATGTTTTGCAGAGGGGTCAAATACTTATTTCCCTCATTAAAATGCAAATCAATTTATAACATTTTTGACATGCGCTTTTCTGGATGTTTCTGTTGTTATTCTGTCTCCCTCTGTTCAAATAAACCTACCATTAAAACTGATCATTTCTTTTTCAGTGGGCAAACATACAAAATCAGCAGGGGATCAAATACTTTTTTCCCTCACTGTAGATGGTTGATTCTTGAAAACAAATCCACGGCAATAACCTCTTGCTGCGTGTTGGTGTATGTGCACATTTCTTTGTGTATGTGCGTACATGATTGTGCGTGTGTGTGTGTGTGTGTGTGTGTGTGTGTGTGTGTGTGTGTGTGTGTGTGTGTGTGTGTGTGTGTGTGTGTGTGTGTGTGTGTGTGTGTGTGTGTGTGTGTGTGTATGTGTCCAGGTAATGCTGGTGATCGATGCAGCAGTCAGTCATCTGGACGACCTTCATACCTTGGAGGATTTTCTGCTCAATCTGGGGAAGAAGCACCAGGCAGTTGGGGTTAACACCCAGTCTTTCACTGTAAGACTACTGTCACTCTGATTACTCACTGTAATACACTGCTGTCATACTGAGTGTACTGTACACTATACTACACTGTAAAACCAAAAAAAGAAAAGTTGATTTTACGTACAATTGCAAGTCAATTCCAATTTAATTTGAAATTCCAATTAAAATATTGAATTAACTCATGAAGTGGAGAATTCATGTTGAATTCAATGCAAATTTCAAAAATCTTCACGTTTTGGAATTTAACTGGAATTTGGACTGTTTGAATTGGAATTGTAAAAACATTTATATATTTGGTATTGAATTGGAATTCAATATCTGTAAATTTCCCATTTATTGGAATTATTGCACTTAGTATAAAAATGTGCTGCAGGATTTGTTCTAAATCATATCAAGTTCTATTTCCAGTATAACCAGGCAGTCAGGACAGTGATATGATCAGTCTGAGAGAATTGAATTCAAATTGGAATTTGTGGAAATGTTGGGGATACTATTGAATTGGGAATTGAATTCTTAGCATTGATTTAAGATTGGAATTGAGATTGGAATTGAGTTCTCTCTGAATTCAAAGACTGACCTGGAATTTTATTTGAATTCAATTGAATATACAGGGAGAGGAAATTGTATTAGAGGAAGTGGAATTAACCACAACCATGATTTTAAGACAACCAGCTGCAATAAGATTGTGAGTTTGACCAACAAAAATGTTGTTGAGCAAACTCACAATCCTATTGAAGGCATTTGCCGTACATTGAAATCAACATATTATTTTACAGTGTACTTTTTAGGAACAAAACTTGCAACAATTTATAGTTGTAGGCCAATATTCATAATATTTGCTTGCGTGCATCCGTGTGTGCATGTGTATGTTGCAGGTGGTGGGGGAGTCCCTTCTCTACATGTTGCAGTGTAGTCTGGGTCATGGGTACACTGGCCCACTGCGTCAGGCCTGGCTCAACATGTACACCATCGTAGTGGCGGCCATGAGCAGAGGATGGGCCAAGAACGGGGAACACAAGACTGACTGAAACATTTGCTGGGGTCTGCTACCAGTTTCTGTCTAATCACCTTCATGGTTGCTACGGAGTAAGGTTGTATAGCTCACAGCCTGAAGGTTTTGATTGCTGTATATTTCCTCAGTGAGTCTAGGGTTACAGTAGGGGGAACAAATAATGTTATCACACTTGACACCACAAACGATGGTTGAATCACCTGATGTTCAGAGTTAACTGTTTTTGCTGGGGATGTTGTAGCTGTAGATAATGCTGCTATAACTTTGTGGGGATGTTATGTGTCAACCAGCTTTGCACGTGCTCTAAGTCTTCAGTTTGAGTTCCTCAAATTAGAGAAAGGGTTAAATTAATGTAATGACTGAATTTGCTTTGTAAATAATTGTCTTAATATACAATGGTTTGCCAAAGTATTCACAACCTTGGCATTTTTCCTATTTTGTTGCCTTACAACCTGGAATTAAAAAATATTTTGGGGGGGTTGTATCATTTGATTTACACAACACTTTGAAGATGCAAAATATTTTTTATTGTGAAACAAACAAGAAGGCAAAAAACTGAAAACTTGAGTGTGCATACCCCCCAAAGTCAATACTTTGTAGAGCCACCTTTTGCAGCAATTACAGCTGCAAGTCTCTTGGGGTATGTCTCTACAAGCTTGGCACATCTAGCCACTGGGATTTTTTGCCCGTTCTTCAAGGCAAAATTGCTCCAGCTCCTTCAAGTTGGATGGGTTCTGCTGGTGTACAGCAATCTTTAAGTCATACCACAGATTCTCAATTGGATTGAGGTCTGGGCCTTGACTAGGTCATTCCAAGACATTTAACTGTTTCCCCTTAAACCACTCAAGTGTTGCTTTAGCAGTATGCTTAGGGTCATTTTCCTGCTGGAAGGTGAACCTCTGTCCCAGTCTCAAATTTCTGGAAGACTGAAACAGTTTCCCTGTATTTAGCGTCATCCATCATCCCTTCAATTCTGACCAGTTTTCCAGACCCTGCTGATGAAAAACATCCCCACAGCATGGTGCTGCCACCACCATGCTTCACTGTAGGAATCATGGGAAGTGTTGGGTTTGCGCCAGGCATAGCATTTTCCTTGATGGCCAATAAGCTCTATTTTAGTCTGATCTAACCCAGAGTACCTTCTTCCATATGTTTGGGGAGTCTCCCACATGCCTTTTGAAAACACCAAATGTGTTTGCTTATTTCTTTTTATTTAAGCAATGGCATTTGTCTGGCCACTCTTTCGTAAAGCCCAGCTCCGTGTAGTCATTCTCTTTTTGGGTCTTTTTTTGTTGCGTTGCTTTTTAGAGTGCACATTATTATGGCACTTGGGTAGAAGCTGAGCGCTTCTCTTAATAGCATAATAAACATCATTTTTAAGAACAAAAGGAGCACTGTATAATACATAACAACCATACATGATTAATAATAATAACAATAATACACAATATCTTAAAGTGGTCCTATGGACAGATACTCCAATCTCCGCTGTGGAGCTTTGCAGCTCCTTCAGGGTTATCTTTAGCCTTTTTGTTGCCTCTCTGATTAATGCCCTGCTTGCCTGGTCCGTGAGATTTGGTGGGCAGCCCTCTCTTGGCAGGTTTGTTGTGGTGCCATATTCTTTAAATTTTTTAAGAATGGATTTAATGGTGCTTTGTGGGATATTCAAAGTTTCTGATATATTTTTATAACCCAACCCTGATCTGTACTTCTCCACAACTTGGTGCCGCTTGCTTGGTGGTGGCGCTTGCTTAGTGGTATTGCAGACTCTGGGGCCTTTCAGAACAGGTGTATATATACTGAGATCATGTGACACTTTGTTTGCACACAGATGGACTTTATTTAACTAATTATGTGACTTATGAAGGTAAATGGTTGCACCAGATCTTATTTAGGGGCTTCATAGCAAAGGGGATGAATACATATGCACGCACCACTTTTCCATTTAAAAAATATATATATATCATTTTTTGAAACAAGTTATTTTTTAAATTTCACTTAACCAATTTGGACTAGTTTGTGTATTCCCATTACATGAAATCCCCCAAAATCTATTTAAATTACAGGTTGTAATGCAACAAAATAGGAAAAACGGCAAGGGGGATGAATACTTTTGCAAGGCACTGTTTCTACTCTAATAGCAATGATTGTGGGGTTCTTCGTGATGCATCTTAAAGAATCACACAATGGCTGTATTACTTGGCATCACTACCTCTACTGTGATCATTACTGTAGCTGGAATGGGCGGCTATGAGATGGGCCCTTTGCCAAATCAAACCAATGATAAAGAACTAATGCTAATGCTCTCCTTTCTTTGTGTGTGTTCATGACCTGGGGTGTAACAACCCTTAGAGGTGAACATGATTCTTAAAGACATTGATATTATTAGGTAAACTGTTTTTTTGGACAATGCTCAATAGAAAATGACAAGAACTGTTAATGTATTCAAAGGTTTTTCTATGGGACCTCTATGACTGTAATGGCACCTTTGTCTGAAAGTGGAACAGTAGAAAAAAAGGGTTCCAAAAGAGTTCTGTGTCTGTCCCCATAGGAAAACCATTTGTAGTTCCAGGTAGAACCCTTTTGTGTTCGAGGTAGAAATCTTTCTAGTTCCATGTTCCCTCTGGGGAAAGGGTTCTACATGGAACCAAAAAGGGTTCTACCTGTAACCAAAAGGAGTTCTTCAAAGGGTTCTTCTATGGGGACAGCTGAACATCCCTTGTAGGTTCTAGAGAGCACCTTTCTTTCATAGAGTGTAAGTGGCACTCTCCTCTGACAGTAGAGGTTGTAAAGATCACACTGCCATATGCGTATTATCATATTTCAATAGACTTCAACTGACTGTTAATTACTCTAAATAGACTGTTATTCTCCTCTTGAGTTCAAGCTAAATGATGGAACCCAACAGCAGATTATTTGCTTGAGTGACTTTGGGCAATTAGTTTTCACTAATTGTAAATGTGAAGTGGTGTTGAACCACATAATGTATCAATATTGTGATGATACGTTATAAACAAGCCACAATTACAGAAGTACTTTGGCTTTTTGGACCCATTAGACAATCAAAGTCATTGACAAAGCCAGGATTTATTCTTTCTTTTTTACTTCTCTAGTGTGTTCATAACACTGCAAAGTGAAGTACTTTTAGAGCTCTGAGGGTCTTTCTGTGGACAACCCTAAAACAGTTATGAATAAACAAGTTTCACTACATCCTACCTGAGCTCAGATAGTAAGAGATGATACTGTAGTTAGATATGATAGTTAGAGATGTGTACATCCCACCTGAGCCTGCTCAGATAGTAAGAGATGATACTGTAGTTAGAGATGTGTACATCCTACCTGAACCTGCTCAGATAGTAAGAAATGATACTGTAGTTAGAGATGATAGTTAGAGATGTGTACATCCTACCTGAGCCTGCTCAGATAGTAAGAAATGATACTGTAGTTAGAGATGATAGTTAGAGATGTGTACATCCTACCTGAGCCTGCTCAGATAGTAAGAAATGATTAGAGATGTAGTTAGAGATGATAGTTAGAGATGTGTTAGAGATGATAGTTAGAGATGTGTACATCCTACCTGAGCCTGCTCAGATAGTAAGAAATGATACTGTAGTTAGAGATGATAGTTAGAGATGTGTACATCCTACCTGAGCCTGCTCAGATAGTAAGAAATGATACTGTAGTTAGAGATGATAGTTAGAGATGTGTACATCCTACCTGAGCCTGCTCAGATAGTAAGAAATGATACTGTAGTTAGAGATGATAGTTAGAGATGTGTTACATCCTACCCTGAGCCTGCTCAGATAGTAAGAAATGATACTGTAGTTAGAGATGATAGTTAGATGTGTAGATGCTCAGATAGTACTGTAGTTAGAGATGATAGTTAGAGATGTGTACATCCTACCTGAGCCTGCTCAGATAGTAAGAGATGATACTGTAGTTAGAGATGATAGTTAGAGATGTGTACATCCTACCTGAGCCTGCTCAGATAGTAAGAGATGATACTGTAGTTAGAGATGATAGTTAGAGATGTATACATCCTACCTGAGCCTGCTCAGATAGTAAGAAATGATACTGTAGTTAGAGATGATAGTTAGAGATGTGTACATCCTTTTTGCCGCTATGAACACATTTACCTATATGTTTCTATACAGTGTGTATCAGTGGCATGAAAGACAAAATTCCAAGTTAGCTATAATACGTAAAGTATTTGATAACACTACACTACTGTATATCCAAGCTGCTGATATGTGGTGAATATTGCTTTAGTCCGAGATGACTTTTATCAAGTTTATTTTTGTATTTTCAAGTGTTTTATATGTGTAAATGACTATATACCATTGTGAACACAAATTTTCGTAACATGTTAAATTACCCAAAACATATATGTAAAATACATGGTGTTCCCTTGAACATGTATCATGACTTAAGATATAACAATCACTCAATGTGGTTAAATTGCCCGAGAGCCTTGTACTACAAACAAGAGCGCAATTTCTCCTCAATCGGTAAACATATTTGCCATATTATCAATTTGTCAACCCTAAAAGGAATGTTACTGTTGGCATCGGATACTGAACCATTTCATTACTATTTCAATATGAGATCTCACTTTATTGTTCAATTACCTGTGAGCTTTCTTTTCAGGCTATCGCAGTACTTTACTACTTCAGGGGGTTCCTCTCTCCCACTTTCCAACTAGCATAGTGGGTTTCCCTTACCAGATGAATCCTTCTCCTGGACCAAAAAGCATTATACACAGAGAATACACATCGAAAGTGCTTTTTATTCCAGGAATAAGCTTCATCTGAGTCTAGGAAACCAGCCCTATGAATTAAACACATTTTGTAATATCAATATAATGTACTATGCAGATTGTTGTGGGTAATGTCTTTATTTTCAATTTTCTGAGAGTAGGTCTGTTTAATGTGTATGTGTGGATTGCATTGGTACATGTAAATAACGTGATATTTTGATTATGAGTGTCTCCATGTCTACCTCATCAAACTCAGCTGCTATTGAACAGCAATGATTTCACCTATGTAATGTGTTGTGTGCTTACTCAATTAAGACTAAATAAAGGTGATCTTCTGTGGACATACAACTGAAAAAAGGGGACAATGTTTATTGTTTTTCTTCCACTTTGATGGTTTGTATGTTTGTGTGATGGTATTAATGTTGAGTTCAGGGTTTGTAATCAGTTACACTATGCCCGGTTGTTCTCGCTCCGCTTGGTTATTCCTTGGGATTATGTAACATCAGTGTACTGGCTGGCTCCTTCCCTGGGGGTATAGAGACTTCGTCTGAAAATCAGAGAGCTGAGTGAATATCATCCTACTTAATCATGCAAATGCCACATTCACCGCATCTCCAGGATTCCAAAAACTCTTAGCCGCTACACAGCTAATGTGCTTTCTTGACCTTAAAATGCAGACAGCTCTATTTTGTAAGCATTAAGATAAGCTCTAAAGCTTTGTGTGTGCGTGTGTGTGTGTGTGCGTGCGAAAGAAGAGAGAAAGAAACAGAGAAAGACAGAGAGATGGCAGCTAAGTTGTTCTGTCCCAGATGGCCTGAACTCCATTCAACACATTGGGTTAATCGATCCTATAAAGCATTCACGTATTACATTTGCTTGCGTCATTGTAAAAGTCGCATCCATGGGCTGGCTGTCTGCCCTGGTGAGAAAGCAGTAACTGACGTGTCCCAAAACTGTCTCTCTGCGGTGCTTTTCATCTTCCCCTCTATCTGAAAGGTTGGTTTATTGATGCTAGTAAGTTGCTGGCTGTCCTACTATGACCCACAGAGTAACACTGAGGCTGGGGTGTGAGTTCAGGGGATTAGGTTGAGAAAAGCAGTGGAGTGGCCTCCATTAGTTTAACACATGATTCATCCCATAACATGGAGAGTATCTGCTGTCCTGAGGATTGCTATAGCACGGTCACCTCCACTATACCGCCACTACAGGTCAGGTATAAAGGTCTAGTGAGGCCGCAGCTGTATAACCCGGCCATTGGCAGATGTAGGGATATAGAGACGAGAAAGGTGGATACAGCAGCACTGAGGTGATGCACATCAACAGAACTGCAGCAGAGTCAGCACTTTTAAGTTCCTCAGTGTTCACATCACCAAGGACTTGACATGGACCAACAACACCATCACTCTTGTCAAGAGGGTGCAACAGGGTTTCTACTACCTAAGGCGGTTGCATAAATTCAGCATGCCACCCCGAGTCCTCGCCAAATACTACCGCTGCACCATGGAGAGCGTCCTGACCGGTTGCATCACAGCCTGCTACGGGAATTGCTCCATCCACGACCGCAAGGCCCTCCAACCGGAGATGAAGATGGCCCAGTACATCACTGGGACCGTGCTCCCACCCATCTAGGAAATCTACTCAGAACGGTGCCTGAGGAAGGCCCTCAGCATCATTAAGGACCCCACACACCCCAGCCACAAGCCGTTCACTCCCTTAACATCAGGCAGTCGGTATCAGAGCTTGAGGTCTGATACCAACAGGCTCAGAGACAGTTTCTATCTACAAGCCATCAGACTGCTCTCAGAATTAGATGTTCATCCATGTTTCTCAAACATCCAATTTTGAAGTTGTTCCAATTGTACAATTTCATCGTGTTTAAGGTTAAGTTCAGGCATTAACTCCAAAATCTTAAGATGAAACATTAACTCTGAATGGTTCAGGTAAGGGTTAAGGTTAAGCATTAACTCTGAATGGTTCAGGTAAGGGTTAAGGTTAAGCATTAACTCTGAATGGTTAAGGTAAGGGTTAACGTTAAGCATTAACTCTGAATGGTTAAGGTAAGGGTTAAGGTTAAGCATTAACTCTGAATGGTTAAGGTAAAGGTTAAGGTTAAGCATTAACTCTGAATGGTTCAGGTAAGGGTTAAGGTTAAGCATTAACTCTGAATGGTTAAGGTAAGGGTTAAGGTTAAGCATTAACTCTGAATGGTTAAGGTAAGTTTAAGGTTTGTGATAGGCTTAAAACAAAAAAAACAAAAATATCTATCGCTGGATTCAAACATGCAACCTGGGGCAGATGCTTACGCTCATCCAACATCCGGTCCACAATGCTGTAGCAAAATGGAAACCTACTTCAATGCTCACTGTTGCCCCTAGTGGCCGGTTTACAAGTCATCTCCCAACGTCCTCAGACATGGATGGACGTTAAATACTGACTTGCACACACACACACACACACACACACACACACACACACACACACACACACACACACACACACACACACACACACACACACACACACACACACACACACACACACACACACACACACACACACACACACACACACACACACACACACACACACACACACACACACACACACACATGAATCAACATGCAAACTGATTGGTATCGCAAAAAGTAATCAACGTAAGGGAATTTTGTTGTTTTTTCACCCAACTATTAACCTAAATCCTATGACATGGTGAAATGTTTTGTTGGATTCACATTAGTTGACAATTCAACCAAATGTAAATTAAAATTGCACATTGAACTGATGTCTGTACCCACTGGGTTATCTTTTATGATTTCTTATAATTGTTGCACCGTTGGACGGTGTTCACCTTGTGCATCCCGCACATATGAATAATAACACTTGAAACTTGAAACTATCTGTACTGCAGAGTAATCAAATGTTGTCCCATGACGCCAACTGAAGATATTGTGCCATACCTGATGGCTGCTGGGGGATCAGTTCTGGGGCTTTCTGGGGGAGACAAGCCTGTTAGAAAAGACAAGACACACATTCTTTTTTTAGAAAGTCTGCAATGTGCTTTGGAATGAAGGGGGATTGGATGTTGTCATGGAAACTGCTAAGCAAGGGTCCAGAGAGATATTTGTTTTTGGAGGCAGACAGACCCTCTTCAGTGGAGCTGGCTGGTGGGCGGGGTAGGGTAACTGATGTATGATATAGAGGAGAGGGGGTCTGTAGGGAGGTGGAGGGGGCTAGCAGACTGGGGCTGATCAGGTTAACACTCTAAGATCATCCAGCCTGGAGGCAGCTGAATACTAATGAGTGAGTCTGCCATCTCGCGTCGCCTCAGCTCAACCACTGCAGCATGGCAACCACCATTGCCTTAGCAACAAGAGGAGAAGCACTTCTCTTTTTGTGCTCTTTCATGACAGTTTGATGAGTGTTAAAATGTCATAAACAGGTGAAGATTTTCAGTTGAAATCGTACAGGGTTTACAACTGACTTCCCAGTCAACTTGAGGTGTCTCAATTGGCAAAGAGTGTTTGTTATATGTTCCTCTATGTTGGTACAGACTGTGCCACTAAAAAGTACAGGCAGTGATACAGAACATCATTCAAGTAAGGTAGTCCCCCTCTCTCTCTCTCTTGACTGGCTTGCAGTCTAAACATTAGAAAGGTTACATTCTTTATTTCTTTACCCCCTTTTTCTCCCCAATTTTGATCTTGTCTCATTGCTGCAACTCCCCAACGGGCTTGGGAGGCAAAGGTAAAAAATGACCCGCCAAACCATGCTTCTTAACACCCGCCCATCAGCCGCACCAGTGTGTCAGAGGAAACATACGATGCTGGGCCCAAACCATGCTGGGCCATTTGTGCGCTGCCCTATAGGACTCCCGATCACCGCTGGTTGTGATACAGCCCGGGATCAAACCCGGGTCTGTAGTGACGCATCTAGCATTGTGATGCAGTGCCTTAGACTGCTGCACCACTCAGGAGGCCCAGAAAGGTTACATTCTAATTGAAGTATGAAGCCATGGTAACAGAAGAAGCCACCTTCTAATGGCCCTGTTCTCCTGCATTAGATAACAGATGTTGACACCTTTGCTGGGAGATGGAGACAGTGGCATTTCATGCCGACAACATTCCTCTAATGAGCTCAACCTTTTGTGACGCTGCCTGCCAAGACCTTTACAGCGCCACGCTGGATCTCACATCGATCTCCTCCAAGATCTGAGGGCAAGACACTGTCCCCCCTGTCTAGCCTTCAAAGCCCTGGCTGGCCTGGAACACAATGATCAACTATAGCCACTCACAACTATAGCCTGCTTCTACAAATCTTGTGTAAACTTATGCAATCTGGGGTGGAATAAAAAGTGAGAGTGAAATGACAACTGCAACTTATACTTTCATTACATGAAATGTTTTAACTAAAGATATGTAAAGATATGTATAAAACAACAGCAACTGATTAAGCTGAATTTGCATGTGAAAATAAGGAGGCAGCATAAGCTGTGGGGGAAATGATAATATTCTATTCTGAGCATCTGGAGATAAGAGGGGAAAAGTTCTGTGCCAAACACCCAAAGGAATTCACCTTTCACTAAGAAGCGTGCTCCAAGCAGTTGCCTGTGGTGACAGGGGAAAATGTCAGACATATGTTTTTCTCTTTCTCTCTCTCTCTCTAACCAATTTTCAACATAGACAAAATTTGACTAAAAATCTTGAATTTGTACCTTTGAAACAATGTCAGATCATCAATGTAATATCCACTATCAGAAAAAGACTTCGGCTGGGCAGCACCTCATACTGGAGAGGTATTCTATACCTTATTTCTTCAGTCTTCCATCCAGGGTTTTAGCATTTGGGATGTCAACAGCTTTTGTTTACATTAAGCCCAGAATTCAACCAAACATAGACAGTACATAGGCCTAGCATTTTCAGCTTTGGTTGATTTCAAATGGAATATACAAGTTAATAATATGTACTGTATGTTGGATTCACATCTCCATCTCAACCAACAGTTAAAGAATAGGATTAAATCAAACTCTATATTAAGTGCATTTAAAGTTTGATTTGATTTGATTTAGTCCTATTCTTTAACTTAGGTTTTTGGTTGAAAAGGAGATGTGAATTCAACATATAAAATTATTAATTTGTAGACAAGCTAAAGCTAGACTCAGGTGGCACTGATGGATCTATCCAAGTACAATTCAATATCCCTTTTGCAATATGGTAAATAGCCTATTACCTTGTCTACAACTTTACAAATGCTATGTTAGACTCACATCTCCCTCTCAACCCCCCCAAAAATGTATGTCCGGGAGGGCAGGAAGGGGACAAGGGGAGCAGGTATCTGATTGGTGGTAGCTATTCAGCAGTCTGATGGTCTGGGGGTAGAAGCTATTGGCCAGTCTGTCAGTTTTAGCCATGATGCTCTTGTACTGCCCGCGTCTGAGTGATGGAAGCAGGGAGAACAGGGCATGGCTTGGGTGGCTGGGTTCCCTGATGATCTTCTTGGCCTTCCTGCAACACCGGGTGTTGTAGGTGTCCTGAAGGGACAGTGTGCACCCAATGGGGCTTTCGGCTGAGCGTTACACCGTCTGTAGTGCCTTGCGGTCAGTGGTGGTGGAGTTGCCATACCAGGCTGTATGCTCTCGATGGTGGCCTGTAGAACACTGTGAGGTCCCTCGGGGACAGGCCACATTTCTTCAGCCTCCTGAGGTTAATTAAAGAGTCACTGTTGTGCCTTCTTCACCAGTGGCTAAGATGGAACTATCCAACCAGTAGATACAACAAAATATCAACATTTAAAGGAGATGTCAAAAAAACACAATTCAATATTACTTTAAGACAGTAAATAGCATAGAAATGGAAATTAAAGTAAATTAATAAGATCTCTAAGGTAAATACCCTAATGTTAAGGCCATCTTATAAATGAATGTAACAATATTTATTCAACCTGAAGAGTAAGACATCCATTGCCACATTTTGAGGTTACTGTAACCATAAATGTTCGATGCAATCATAGAAAGCGTTGCAGGTCGCAAGGTCTGTGGAAATCTTTACAATTGCTATAATAATCTGCACAGAACCTCAAACGGCATTGATCACATGCCATGTAGGCCTACTTTAATGTAATCACAACTGCAACCCAGGTCATTTGGCTGTGCTATTAGATGAAGCACAGTGATACACATTAAGTTGTTGTATAAATAAACAAAATATCTGACATTGTATTCCTATTTGAACGTTGTTGTGCTTTTAGATGGCTGAAAGTGCAGTGGTAACACATTTTTGAGACAACTAAACCAAAAATCGGACATAGATTTTACGTTGGAATTTAGTTGTGCTTTTAGATGGTTGAAAGCATAGCATTGGGAATTCAGCAAACTTTTGGCTGTCTTTTTTTAAACGGGTGAACATAGGTTGGAACATATTTACCTAATAAGACCCAATTATCCACATTGAAAAGACGTGGTGTGTAGCATCTATGAACCACATGATTATGCATAGTATTGACGTCAAACAGAAGAACCGAGGACAAGGATGGCTCTCTGGTGTTTACGAACAACTGATGCTGTGAGGATATCAAGATGCAAGGATGCTGTGAGATTAGGATATCAGGACCTGCTTAGACAAAGCAATTGTAACAGTAGAGCAAATGATCGCAATGTATGGGAAAATGAATGGCTGCAGTATTACCATTATAATGAGCACATGATGCATGGAATGCCAAGGTATGAATGTATGAAAGTGTATATTCTTATTTTAAATGTATGTCGTTCTGATTTAGTCTATTAATGTTCTGCATTGTCATATTTTATGTTTTGTGTGGACCCCAGGAAGAGGAGCTGCTGCTTTAGCAGTACCTAATTGGGATTCTGATAAAATACTACACTTATCCCATATAAAAGCTGAAATTTATAAATCAGAATAACAGGTTTTTATCTTAAAGTCTCTGTAAATTCATTATAATTGATAGTGTAGATCTTAGGGAGGCTGAGGCAAGTTCTACACAGCACTAAGAGCGATGTTATTCACTGGCATTGGAGTCTCAGCTCTCCTCCTCCTCCTCTACCCTGATCTGGCGACAGATCAGGGTAGATCAAATAATTGCCCCCATTCGAACTACAATCCCCACATGAAGTTTACGGGACCAATGAGGTCTCCAGTATACACACATGCTTGTCCCCGGGCTAGTTTGTATGCAGTACTCCTCCAGAAAATGGGCCATCATGGAGGTGAGCACCTGCATAGACAGAGTCTCTGCAGCTCTGTCTGCCATATTAAACTCTCTGGCCAGGCAAATTCATGACCATTGGGGAGCAAATCTGATCAGCAGAGAGCCATAGTGGAATTCATTCCCCACACAACCTTGATTCAGCAGCGACAGGCTGACAAATTCATTTTGACAAAACTGGTGATTCAGAAAACATGCCAAAATGTTAAGTATGGCACATACATCATAATCTTACAAATCAGAACCTTTGAGGACAACAGATTGAGAACAATACCTGAGCCGACAAGGTGGTTCAAATACCAGAATACTGATTGTCACTTGTTAAAACCCCTTCATCGACAAGGGGTCCTAACGTTCACCTGATCACTCTGTCATGGAAAGAACAGGTGTTCTTAATGTTTTGTATGCTCAGTGTGAGATATTCTTTCGTCTCTTGGACCATGTGTGAGAAACTTGCACGCATTGCTGAATATCCAAATGTGCTTGGACAATGAGCCTCGGTCACTTGTAGGCTACATTTTCTCACGGACAACAAGAGAAACCAGATTGTAAAAATCCACTATAAAAGCTTGGTTAGCTCTCTGCAGTCGCCCCTTTGATTTTTCCTTGACCAGAACCTCTGTGCCTTCTGCTGAACTTGTGACTCCGTGCCCTTCCCTACAGACCACAGCAGACAGAGAGGGAATAAGGAGCCTGTAGCACAAGATGCGTGGCAGCAACAGATTCAGTTTTAATTGAACTCACAGCACTTCAAAAGACTTTTGACACAGAGAACAGCTCAGGCCTGTCGGTCGGATGGAGGTCACTACTACACAGACACACTGTCCCACGGTTCCTCAACCTCAGGTCTCAATAAAAAAAACAAGCCACACATTTTCATCAAGATGACATAATGTTAGTTTTACTTTATTTCCCTGCGAAAGTAGATGCTTCAGAGAAATCTATAAGTAGTATTTCAGAAAGAACACAGCAGTTTCCCGTAAAGGACGAAAATAAGAGCTTGAGCAAAGTCTGGAAAACCACTGTATTCCCAAAACAGAGCCGGAGCGCCCATGTGAAGAGCATCTGATGTATGAGCACAAATGACAGAGGAACAATAGAGCTCATTTAGCATCAAATCTGTGGGTTTTACAAGTACATTTCCTCCTCGCAATGTTATTGGGACATGAAGAAAGTTTGGTTCTTGAACTTTTTGATGTTTGCACATGATTACCTGAAATGAAATGGAATCAACTGTTGTGACCATCATAAAAAAAACATGATTATTTTCTTATAAGAACATGTTAAAGAACTGTATGACCTGTGTAAAAACCTGCTGAATTCAGAGCACACGTTTGGTGATCTTAGGGGACTTCTGGGTTGGGGTTTCTCTATTCAAACTGATTTTATTGTGGTGCTCTCCACTATGAACATCTCAGAGGACAAAAATCAGTTAACCACCTAACTGAGGAACTCAATTTAACCTTGCGCAATACCCTAGATGCAGTTGCACCCCTAAAAACTAAAAACATTTCTCATAAGAAACTAGCTCCCTGGTACACAGAAAATACCCGAGCTCTGAAGCAAGCTTCCAGAAAATTGGAATGGAAATGGCGCCACACCAAACTGGAAGTCTTCCAACTAGCTTGGAAAGACAGTACCGTGCAGTATCAAAGAGCCCTTACTGCTGCTCGATCATCCTATTTTTCCAACTTAATTGAGGAAAATAAGAACAATCCGAAATGTATTTTTGATACTGTCGTAAAGCTAACTAAAAAGCAGCATTCCCCAAGAGAGGATGGCTTTCACTTCAGCAGTGATAAATTCATGAACTTCTTTGAGGAAAAGATCATGATTATTAGAAAACAAATTACGGACTCCTCTTTAAATCTGCGTATTCCTTCAAAGCTCAGTTGTCCTGAGTCTGCACAACTCTGCCAAGACCTAGGATCAAGAGAGACACTCAAGTGTTTTAGTACTATATCTCTTGACACAATGATGAAAATAATCATGGCCTCTAAACCTTCAAGCTGCATACTGGACCCTATTCCAACTAAACTACTGAAAGAGCTGCTTCCTGTGCTTGGCCCTCCTATGTTGAACATAATAAACGGCTCTCTATCCACCTGATGTGTACCAAACTCACTAAAAGTGGCAGTAATAAAGTCTCTCTTGAAAAAGCCAAACCTTGACCCAGAAAATATAAAAAACTATAGGCCTATATCGAATCTTCCATTCCTCTCAAGAATTTTAGAAAAGGCTGTTGCGCAGCAACTCACTGCCTTCCTGAAGACAAACAATGTATACGAAATGCTTCAGTCTGGTTTTAGACCCCATGTGAAGGTGGTAAATGACCTTTTAATGGCATCAGACCGAGGCTCTGCATCTGTCCTCGTGCTCCTAGACCTTAGTGCTGCTTTTGATACCATCGATCACCACATTCTTTTTGAGAGATTGGAAACCCAAATTGGTCTACACGGACAAGTTCTGGCCTGGTTTAGATCTTATCTGTCGGAAAGATATCAGTTTGTCTCTGTGAATGGTTTGTCCTCTGACAAATTAACTGTAAATTTCGGTGTTCCTCAAGGTTCCATTTTAGGACCACTATTGTTTTCACTATATATTTGACCTCTTGGGGATGTCATTCGAAAACATAATGTTAACTTTCACTGCTATGCGGAAGACACACAGCTGTACATTTCAATGAAATATGGTAAAGCCCCAAAATTGCCCTCACTAGAAGCATGTGTTTCAGACATAAGGAAGTGGATGGCTGAAAACTTTCTACTTTTAAACTCGGACAAAACAGAGATGCTTGTTCTAGGTCCCAAGAAACAAAGAGATCTTCTGTTGAATCTGACAATTAATCTTAATGGTTGTACAGTCGTCTCAAATAAAACTGTGAAGGACCTCAGCGTTACTCTGGACCCTGATCTCTCTTTTGAAGAACATATCAAGACTGTTTCAAGGACAGCTTTTTTCCATCTACGTAACATTGCAAAAATCAGAAACTTTCTGTCCAAAAATGATGCAGAAAAATTAATCCATGCTTTTGTCACTTCTAGATTAGACTACTACAATGCTCTACTTTCCGGCTACCCGGATAAAGCACTAAATAAACTTTAGTTAGTGCTAAATACGGTTGCTAGAATCCTGACTAGAACCAAAAAATGTGATCATATTACTCCAGTGCTAGCCTCCCTACACTGGCTTCCTGTCAAGGCAAGGGCTGATTTCAAGGTTTTACTGCTAACCTACAAAGCATTACATGGGCTTGCTCCTACCTATCTCTCTGATTTGGTACTGCCGTACATACCTACACGTACGCTACGGTCAAAAGACGCAGGCCTCCTAATTGTCCCTAGAATTTCTAAGCAAACAGCTGGAGGAAGGGCTTTCTCCTATAGAGCTCAATTTTTATGGAATGGTCTGCCTACCCATGTGAGAGACGCAAACTCGGTCTCAAACTTTAAGTCTTTACTGAAGACTCATCTATTCAGTGGGTCATATGATTGGGTGTAGTCTGGCCCAGGAGTGTGAAGGTGAACGGAAAGGCTCTGGAGCAACGAACCGCCCTTGCTGTCTCTGCCTGGCCGGTTCCCCTCTTTCCACTGGGATTCTCTGCCTCTAACCCTATTACAGGGGCTGAGTCACTGGCTTACTAGGGCTCTTTCATACCGTCCCTAGGAGGGGTGTGTCACTTGAGTGGGTTGAGTCACTGATGTGATCTTCCTTTCTGGGTTGGCACCCCCCCTTGGGTTGTGCCGTGGCGGAGAACTTTGTGGGCTATACTCGGCCTTGTCTCAGGATGGTAAGTTAGTGGTTGAAGAGATCTCTCTAGTGGTGTGGGGGCTGTGCTTTGGCAAAGTGGGTGGGGTTATATCCTTCCTGTTTGGCCCTTTACGGGGGTGTCCTCGGATGGAGCCACAGTGTCTCCTGACCCCTCCTATCTCAGCCTCCAGTATTTATGCTGAAGTAGTTTATGTGTCGGGGGGCTAGGGTCAGTTTGTTATATCTGGAGTACTTCTCATGTCCTATCCGGTGTCCTGTGTGAATTTAAGTATGCTCTCTCTAATTCTCTCTTTCTTTCTCTCTCTCAGAGGACCTCAGCCCTAGGACCATGCCTCAGGACTACCTGACATGATGACTCCTTGCTGTCCCCAGTCCACCTGGCCGTGATGCTGCTCCAGTTTCAACTGTTCTGCCTGTGATTATTATTATTTGACCATGCTGGTCATTTATGAACATTTGAACATCTTGGCCATGTTCTGTTACAATCTCCACCCGGCACAGCCAGAAGAGGACTGGCCACCCCACATAGCCTGGTTCCTCTCTAGGTTTCTTCCTAGGTTTTGGCCTTTCTAGGGAGTTTTTCCTAGCCACCGTGCTTCTACACCTACATTGCTTGCTGTTTGGGGTTTTAGGCTGGGTTTCTGTACAGCACTTTGAGTTATCAGCTGATGTACGAAGGGCTGTATGAATACATTTGATTTGATGGTAGCCTAGGCCTACACAGTTTGTGTGTGGCCAAAAGGTTGGTTTCTTGTTATGCTTAACATTTGTTCATAAAACACAATTCTATTCCCCCCTCAAATCAAACAAATAACTTTGATTTTATGAGACACAGTACATTTATCCTATAATATTCCTTCCGTTTCTCAAAATCACTTCTGACAAACACTATTTCAAAAAGACAGAGTATATCAAGAATATACTACCTTCACAGGGCTGCACTAAAGTACACTGGACATTACTTAGGTTGACAATTATACCGTTTGAATTTTGGAGTACTATTATATACATTATGTAGCTTCCTTTGGGTTCAGGAAAAACCAAAAACCACAATATATGAATGATGACAACATGACAAAACATACAGTACCAGTCAAAAGTTTGGACACACCTACTCATTCAAAGATTTTTCTATATTTTTAAAAACTATTTTCTACATTGTAAAATAATAGTGAAGACATTAGAACTGTGAAATAACACAAATGGAATCATGTAGTAACCAAAAAAAAGTGTTAAACAAATCCAAATATATTTTATATTTGAGATTCTTCAAAGTAGCCACCCTTTGCCTTGATGTCATGTGGTTCCCACCGTGATGCATGGAGGTGGTGGTGTGATGGTGTGGGCGTGCTTTGCTGGTGACACTGATTTATTTAGAATTTTAGGCACAATTAAACCAGCATGGCTACCACAGCATTCTGCAGCGATATGCCAACCCACTGGTTTGCGCTTAGTGGGACTATCATTTGTTTTTTTTTAAGAGGACAATGACCTAACATACCTCCAGTTTGTGTAAGGGCTATTTGACCAAGAAGGAGAGTGATGGGAGTTCTGCATCAGATGACCTGGCCTCCACAATCACAAGACCTCAACCCAATTCAGATGGTTTGGGATGAGTTGGACCGCAGAGTGAAGGAAAAGCAGCCAACAAGTGCTCAGCATATATGGGAACTCCTTCAAGACTGTTGGAAAAGCATTCCTCATGAAGCTGGCTGAGAGAATGCCAAGAGTGTGCAAACCTATCATCAAGGCAAAGGGTGGCTACTTTGAAGAACACTTTTATGGTTACTACATGATTCCATAGTTTTAATGTCTTCACTATTATTCTACAATGTAGAAAATAGTAAAAATAAAGAAAAACCCTTGAATGAGTAGGTGTATCCAAACTTTTGACTGGTACTGTAACTACAGCTTATAATCAACTCATAGGAAGGGAAAAGACACCAGAGAATCAACGTTCAAATCCCATTATATCATCGACAAAGAGCTTGAATATATGATCACAGAATAGAAACTGCAAAGACACCGACAACAAGGCACCTTAAGCCACAAACCAAATGCTTCCATTGAAAAACCCCATCAGACTAGCAAATAGTCTGCACATAATCAGTCAACATCATTAGCTCGGTGGTTTGTGGAGCACACTGCTCGACAGACCTGGGTTCAAAGACTATTTCAATTACTTTCAAAGACATTTTGAAGCAAGTATGTCGATGTGTTTTCCTTGAAAATAAGTAGTTCAATATTTGAATGTATTTGGAAGTATTGGCATGTACTTGAAAATCCTCAAATACACAGACAAGTGCATTTAAATACTCCATGCATTCGAACCTTGTCCTTTAGGTTACATTTTTAAATGTTTTAAATAAATGTATTTGGAAATAAGCATGTCAAAAAAGTAGGCTATTTATAGGAAACTATTAGAATATACTTTCTAATACTTCAAGAAAAGGTAGTACCATTCAGCTACATTAGAAAATATTCAAAACTCAGAAAATACAACTTTTACTAAAGACTTATATGCATGTACTTTATTGAACCCAGGTCTGCTGCTTGTCTATTGGTTGACGGAACTGTATGACACACAGTACACAGGAAGATGGCTGCTCACATAAAGTAGGGAGTAGGATAATAGCTATCAATTGCGTTGGATAGAACTATGGCCAGAATGTGCACATATGCGTGTATGTTTGAATCGGTCTCCCGCTTTTCCCTGCTCTTCAGTTCAGTCCATGCAACATAGTGAGTTTTTCTTCAAGGCACAGCAAGAGAGCACAATGACAAAACTCAATCAGTTTCCATTTAGTTTGGCATGGAAACCTCTCCCCCGAGCAGCAAAACACTCGCAATACAAAACTAGCAAAGGTTACTGTATGATTGAATCAAACAGTGAGGTCAGCCGAGTCTTTAGTTTGATGGGTGGACATGGAGTATTACAATGTATACGTTTGCAACATGCAGTGGAGCGGACGACTGGTTTGGACTACTGAAACCATGATGCAATAGGGTACTACTAGTATCTTTTCAAGACTATTTTTACGGCCGGACCTTTACGCACAATGTTTTAAAACCCAAGTCAATTGGAGATAATGTTAATGTTCTAAAAATTGAGGACTTCAGGTGCTCCCTGAACTTGTCCAATAAGAGTACTCCTTTTTGTTTTCTGTTTTGAAATCTTTTCTCCCATTTCCTCCTACTGAACACAACTATGATGTTCTCATAATAACAGTCATTGATAAACATTAATAAAAAGGGATGGCACTATACATAAATTATTAAACAATACACACAGTCCGCCCCTCAGCACAATAATATCACATACAACTGACAGTAGAGAAGAGCAAAAACAAGAACCTTGACAATAAATGCAATAGTATCAGACCCGTTGTCCCTTCCCCTCCATAGGGTGTTAGAGCTCGGAGTTCCACTCTGCCTTCCCTCCATCTGTCCTGTTCTCCCACTGCAGATGGCTTGATCCCGACCCGCAGCCCTGCCTCGCAGAGCTCTACCCCACTAGAGCCAGATCCCCCAGAGCCAAGACCACTCTGTCTAGTAGGGTCGTTGGGTTAAAACCCACTGAACTGCTGAAATTCATCCCTACTCCTTTCCCAGTGGTACACAAAGATAGTGTCCTTCACTACACAGTCACTCCCAGTCAGGTCACATACAGTATGGTAAAGTTCATTCACTTATAGAGGGAAAAAAGGGAGACATGAAGTAGTCAGAAAACTACAGATGCACTTTTGTTTGAAGTATCCTCCGTATTGTTTATTTAAGATGAAGCCCCCACATCCCCTCCACTGGGCTGGGGAAGAACCTATTTCAGCCTTTGGTTCCAAAGAACCTCCAAACACAAAATCCAAAAGGGTCCCTCACAAACATTGTACAGTCAGAGGGGCTTGGATGTGGAAGAGGGTAAAACAAGGGTTTAAAAAAAACATCTTTCTCTCTTACAAATAGGAGACGGTATGGAGGTTAGGGAGGGGGGTGAGTCACTGGTAGCCCACTGGGCTGTCCATGAGGGGGCTGGAGTAATAGGGGTTTGGAGGGTCCTGGAGCTCTGTCTCGACAGTCTCAACCTGGTCTTCCTCCTCCTCTTGCTCCTCTCTGTCCTGGGAGCTGGCCATAGTCCCGTAGCTCTGGTGAGCTGGGGAGGGCATGGGGGTCAGGCCTAACTCCGGCTCCAGCAACACAGATGCCACAAACAGCTTAGGGGAGAGACACAGAGAAAGAAGTTACTAATTACTAAAACTGAAATGACTCATACATATATACTAGTTATGAGCTTATTGTACAGGGATTGAGAGTGGTGTGAATGAAGGCAGGTACATTGGAGGGGGTGGTGGAGGGGGTGGAGCTTCTCTCTGCATCAGTGAAGGCCCCTTCTGCTGGCTGGTCAGCAGACATCTGGTCAAACATCTGAAACACATTGGGACAGTGATAATTAAGCCATTGAGGGCCAGTACTCTACACCCACCGGGGGGAAGTGTCAATAATAATCTCGCACTGAAATTATAGGGATTTATCTAAAGAGCATAGCTGCACTGCGACAGCAGATGCTTAAATACCACATCTCATAAAGACATAGCCCAAGGTTGAGGTACTTAGGCTTAATAAATTACATTACATAGAGTTTGTCAAAAACTAAGGCTGTGCTAGCAATAACACCAGTACAGCACTATGTCCCATTGTTCATACTATCGCTGACCTGGTAGCTTGATGACTTGTCAGGCTGTTTCCTAAGGCATAAGCTGAAGAGGGAGAAGACAAGGCAGGAGAGCAGCGACACAAATGTGAAGAGGGTGATGGGACGCATTGGGCCTGGAGCACAAGAGAAGAACCACAATCAAGACCACATCACCATATATGACGACTCACTAAGCTATGTCTGACTAACAGTGGGTAACCCACATGTATCGGTCTGTTTGATAGGCTATGGTAACATGAACCAGGAAGTACCCAGCCTGAGCACAGAGAAGAACAGGAGCCAGAACATGCAGAGGATGGGCGCCACGATGACCTGGCTGATGGCTGCAGTGTGGATGCGCTGGTTGAGGTTGGTGGGCACGTAGGCATAGTAGATGTTGTAACGGTCCACCATGTGTTTCAGGATCAGGTAGAGCAGCCCTGAGAGACAGACATACACCGAGCTGACTGATGAGGACATATGCAGCCAATCACCTATTGTAAAGTGTTAACTTCAGTCTAAAGCATAGTTGAGGTCAATTACACTCCCATGCCTGTCGGCTGACTTCGGAATTTACTAGAATTTAGATGGAATTGACCCCAACTCTGGGCTACAGAATGAATAACAGGTTAAAGACAGCATGCAGCAGGGCCCAGGCCTGGTACAATGTGGAAGGCAGGTGTCAAGGCCTGGAGAGTAGCAGCAGTAAATAAAGGAGAGTAGCGGCAGTAAATAAAGGAGAGTAGCGGCAGTAAATAAAGGAGAGTAGCGGCAGTAAATAAAGGAGAGTAGCGGCAGTAAACAAAGGAGAGTAGCGGCAGTAAACAGAGGTGAGTAGCGGCAGTAAACAAAGGAGAGTAGCGGCAGTAAATAAAGGAGAGTAGCAGCAGTAAATAAAGGAGAGTAGCAGCAGTAAATAAAGGAGAGTAGCGGCAGTAAACAAAGGAGAGTAGCGGCAGTAAACAAAGGAGAGTAGCGGCAGTAAACAGAGGTGAGTAGCGGCAGTAAACAAAGGAGAGTAGCGGCAGTAAATAAAGGAGAGTAGCGGCAGTAAATAAAGGAGAGTAGCGGCAGTAAATAAAGGAGAGTAGCGGCAGTAAATAAAGGAGAGTAGCGGCAGTAAACAAAGGAGAGTAGCGGCAGTAAACAAAGGAGAGTAGCGGCAGTAAACAGAGGTGAGTAGCGGCAGTAAACAAAGGAGAGTAGCGGTAGTAAACAAAGAAGAGTAGCGGCAGTAAATAAAGGAGAGTAGCAGCAGTAAATAAAGGAGAGTAGCGGCAGTAAATAAAGGAGAGTAGCGGCAGTAAATAAAGGAGAGTAGCGGCAGTAAACAAAGGAGAGTAGCGGCAGTAAATAAAGGAGAGTAGCGGCAGTAAACAGAGGAGAGTGGCAGCAGTAAATAAAGGAGAGTAGCGGCAGTAAATAAAGGAGAGTAGCGGCAGTAAATAAAGGAGAGTAGCGGCAGTAAATAAAGGAGAGTAGCAGCAGTAAACAAAGGAGAGTAGCGGCAGTAAATAAAGGATAGCAGCAGCAAATAAAGGAGAGTAGCGGCAGTAAATAAAGGAGAGTAGCGGCAGTAAACAGAGGAGAGTAGCGGCAGTAAACAAAGGAGAGTAGCGGCAGTAAACAAAGGAGAGTAGCGGCAGTAAATAAAGGATAGCAGCAGCAAATAAAGGAGAGTAGCGGCAGTAAATAAAGGAGAGTAGCGGCAGTAAACAGAGGAGAGTAGCGGCAGTAAACAAAGGAGAGTAGCGGCAGTAAACAAAGGAGAGTAGCGGCAGTAAATAAAGGATAGCAGCAGCAAATAAAGGAGAGTAGCGGCAGTAAATAAAGGAGAGTAGCGGCAGTAAACAAAGGAGAGTAGCGGCAGTAAACAAAGGAGAGTAGCGGCAGTAAACAGAGGAGCGTAGCGGCAGTAAACAGAGGAGAGTGGCAGCAGTAAATAAAGGAGAGTAGCGGCAGTAAATAAAGGAGAGTAGCGGCAGTAAATAAAGGAGAGTAGCGGCAGTAAATAAAGGAGAGTAGCAGCAGTAAATAAAGGAGAGTAGCGGCAGTAAATAAAGGATAGTAGCAGCAGCAAATAAAGGAGAGTAGCGGCAGTAAACAGAGGAGAGTAGCGGCAGTAAATAAAGGAGAGTAGTGGCAGTAAATAAAGGAGAGTAGCGGCAGTAAATAAAGGAGAGTAGCGGCAGTAAACAGAGGAGAGTAGCGGCAGTAAATAAAGGAGAGTAGCGGCAGTAAATAAAGGAGAGTAGTGGCAGTAAATAAAGGAGAGTAGCGGCAGTAAACAGAGGAGAGTAGCGGCAGTAAATAAAGGAGAGTAGTGGCAGTAAATAAAGGAGAGTAGCGGCAGTAAATAAAGGAGAGTAGCGGCAGTAAACAGAGGAGAGTAGCGGCCGTAAATAAAGGAGAGTAGCGGCAGTAAACAAAGGAGAGTAGCGGCAGTAAATAGAGGAGAGTAGCGGCAGAAGTGACAGAAGTGGAGTGGGCGTCTGGCTCACAACTCGCTGTGCCTGAGCGTCTGGAACTACAGCAAATACACTTCACAGTCTGCACCAGGCTGGCAGCAGAGGTGACCAAGGTTACAGTAGCAGGAGAGAGGTTTCCACTGAGCACACACACAGGAAGGAGACACGCACACAGGAAGGAGACACACAAAACACACACATAGGAAGGAAGGATGTGAGAAGCAAAGACAAGCGTGCTTCTTTAGCCTACACACACACGCACTCACCAAAGGGCATGATGATGGGACAGGTGATACTGTAAGTCATGCTAACAGCATAGATGCACATGGTCCAGGCGTACTCCAGACCAAACTGGAACTCATAGGCCTGGCTCTGGAGATAAAAAAAATTAATAAAAAAAAGGTTATTTGATAAATCACAGATGCACACAAATACTACAGTCAAATACTGCTCCTGTCACCCGTTTGACGTGGATGCGCTCGGCCCCGGGCTTGGCCAAACAGAGACGCAGAGCATACACCATCAGAGCTGGGATACGCAGCAGCTCCATGGCCGTGCCGATCAGGCTGGACGTGATCACGTAGTTTACAAAGAACGCGCCGTTATCAGGCAGGAACACACACCTGTACACAGAGGAGACATATCTTAGAAGTGTGTTTGCCATGGCAGTTCTGTCAGAGCGAGCTACGCAGATGGTACCATAGCAGTAGAGGCCTGGACAGTTACACTTACTCCAATTTAACATCCTTGTCTTCCAGGAAGTTGACATCAAACAGCCACCTGAAGAACAGATCCAGACTAGAGTAGGGCAAAAGGAGAGGAAAGAAGCACAGGTACATTAGAGCAGAAGCACAGGATCCTGGATCATACACAGTCTCTGTAATGATCATAGCAGTGAGCAATAAGTGGTCTGTTACACGTCAGCATGTACGTTCCTATATTCATACCTGGAGAGACCCAGCGAGGGCAGGATGATCACCATGAACACCAACAGTACAAAGCACTTGTGCATCGTGATCTGGTTCTCACTGGATCTGAGGACACCACAACATGGACCACATCACAAGAGGACATGTTTTGGACATCACAACACATATTTTGGACATGTAGTACATGTTAGAATATGAAATACTTTCAGGAGACACTAATGACAGAAGCTCACACAAACACAATCGCACTCACTCACACGCGACATTCAAAAAGCAACATCTCACATATTTAATGATTCCGTTTCAAATGCAAACAACTTAGTGGGCTCATTACCACGAGCAGAGCCCTCCACAATAACAGTAAACATTGATTTGCATTAAGTCCTTCACAATATATGGGTGGGTGGTTATGTAAAGAGACAGTGCTCATAGGTGCAGTGTGAGGTTGTCTCCTCCAGGATGCAGAGCTATTCTGCTCCTCAGTGTATCGTGACCACTTTGCATGTCATTATCTCCACAGAAGATCGTTACGACAACCTGACTAGAGAAGTAACGCAGGCAAACAGAGCACACACAGTGAGACAGAGAGAGAACAGTGAGAGGTGTGTAATTGTGTCGAGAAGACAGACAAAAACAAGTGAAGAGGGTCAGAGGAATATGAATACAGTGTTTTGTCTTTTCAGGGACAGAAGTGGGCCTTGGGTTGAGCAGTATCTGCTGGGGCCTGCAAGCAGTGCAATACTCTACCTGGTCCAGTGAGACTCGAAGAAGGCTGAGTAATAGACTATGAAGGGCAGCAGGACAGAGAATGACCAGAGCAATAGAGTAGGGAAGAACTGAGTGATGATCGGGCTCTATGGGGAGAAACCAAAACCTCATGAGTTCATTCTGGAAATACTGAGTTTATTTGCTTTTGTACAGCACCATCACCCCATTAGGACCATTCAAGCACTGTAATTCAGGAATGAACTCTGACCCTCAGGCTGTCCACAGGCCGGGTGACGTTGAACTTGTCCATGGTGTTGACAATGATGGCAGGAGTGGTGAGGAAGAAGAGGATGAGGAAGAGGAGGATGTTGAGCAGGACGCTGCGGAGCCACCAGCGGGAGCCACACACTGAGAGGTTCTCCCTGGAGACGAAGGAAAAACATGGTCACTGATCTATCCTGATGGACGGCTGACATGACAGACCTCTCCACGTCCTGTCTCTGCTAATCTGTACTACTGTTTATATCCACAAAGTATGAATACAACAAAAACAACCCTTAACGTGGGAGGGAATAACAAACCACACTGGAGTGGATAACAGGTTGGATACAGCACAATCGAGTGCTCCGTTTTAATGAAAGAAAACACAGTCAGTTAGTCAGTCAATCACTGGTCGACCCCAGAGCCTGTGACACCACCAGGGAGCACTCCTGCCGCACAAACACACACAGCCAATGCGGCATGAAGCACAGCGAGCATTGTCTCGTTGGCTAATGGGGGATACAGTCGAAGTAGTAAGTTTACATACACCTTAGCCAAATACAATTAAACTCAGTTTTTCACAATTCCTGACATTTACTCCTAGTAAAAATTCCCAGTCTTAGATCAGTTAGGATCACCACTTTATTTTAAGAATGTGAAATGTCAGAAAAATATTAGAGAGAATGATATATTTCAGCTTTTATTTCTTTCATCACATTCCCAGTGGGTCAGAAGTTCACATGGACTCAATTAGTATTCGGTAGCATTGCCTTTAAATTGTTCAAATTGGGTCAAACGTTGTGGGTAGCCTTCCACAAGCTTCCCACAATAAATTGGGTGAATTTTGGCCCATTCCTCCTGACAGAGCTGGTGTACCTGAGTCAGGTTTGTAGGCCTCCTTGCTCACACACGCTTTTTCAGTTCTGCCCACAAATGTTCTATAGGACTGCGGTCAGGGCTTTGTGATGGCCAACACCTTGACTTTGTTGTCCTTAAGCCATTTTGCCACAACTTTGGAACTGGAGCTTGGGGTCATTGTCCATTCAGAAGACCCGACCAAGCTTTAACTTCCTGACTGATGTCTTGAGATGTTGCTTCAATATAGCCATAGCATTTTCATTCCTCATGATGCCATCCATTTTGTGAAGTGCAGCAAAGCACCCCCACAACATGATGCTGCCACCCCCATGCTTCACGGTTGGAATGGTGTTCTTCGGCTTGCAAGCCTCCCCCTTTTCCCTCCAAACATAACGATGATCATTATGGCCAAACAGTTATATTTTTGTTTCATCAGACCAGAGGACATTTCTCCAAAAAGTACAATCTTTGTCCCCATGTGCAGATGCAAACCGTAGTCTGGCTTTTTTATGGCGGTTTTAGAGCAGTGGCTTTTTCCTTGCAGAGCGGCCTTTCAGTTTTTTTTTATTTATCCTTTATTTAACCAGGTAGGCTAGTTGAGAACAAGTTCTCATTTGCAACTGTGACCTGTCCAAGATAAAGCATAGCAGTTCGACATATACAACACAGAGTTACACATGGAATAAACAAATCATATAGTCAATAATACAGTAGAAAAAATATGTCTATATACAGTGAATGGAAATGAGGTAAGATAAGGGAGTTAAGGCAATAAATAGGCCATGGTGGCGAAGTAAATACAATATAGCAATTCAACACTGGAATGGTAGCTGTGCAGAAGATGAATGTGCAAGTAGAGATACTGGAGCGCAAAGGAGCAAGATAAATAAATACAGTAAGTATGTGGATGAGGTAGTTGGATGGGCTGTTTACAGATGGGCTATGTACAGGTCTGTGAGCTGCTCTGACAGCTGGTGCTTAAAGCTAGTGAGGGAGATATGAGTCTCCACCTTCAGCTATTTTTGCAGTTCGTTCCAGTCATTGGCAGCAGAGAACTGGAAGGAAAGGCGGCCAAAGGAGGAATTGGCTTTGGGGGTGACCAGTGATATATACCTGCTGGAGCATGTGCTACGAGTGGGTGCTGCAATGGTGACCAGTGAGCTGAGATAAGGCGGGGCTTTACCTAGCAGAGACTTGTAGATGACCTGGAGCCAGTGGTTTAGAGACGAGAGTGAAGCGAGGGCCAGCCAACGAAAGAGCGTACAGGTTGCAGTGGTGGGTAGTATATGGGGCGTTGCTCACAAAACGGATGGCACTGTGATAGACTGCATCCAATTTGTTGAGTAGAGTGTTGGAGGCTATTTTGTAAATGACATCGCCGAAGTCGAGGATTGGTAGGATGGTCAGTTTTATGAGGGTATGTTTGGCAGCATGAGTGAAGGATGCTTTGTTGCGAAATAGGAAGCCGATTCTAGATTTAATTTTGGATTGGAGATGCTTAATGTGAATCTGGAAGGAGAGTTTACAGTCTAACCAGACACCCAGGTATTTGTAGTTGTCCACATGTTCTAAGTCAGAACCGTCGAGAGTAGTGATGCTGGACGGGGGGGCAGGTGCGGGCAGTGATCGGTTGAAGAGCATGCATTTGGTTTTACTTGCATTTAAGAGCAGTTGGAGGCCACGGAAGGAGAGTTGTATGGCATTGAAGCTCGTCTGGAGGTTTGTTAACACAGTGTCCAACGAAGGGCCAGATGTATACTGAATGGTGTCTGCGTAGAGGTGGATCAGAGAATCACCAGCAGCAAGAGCGGCATCATTGATGAATACAGTGAAGAGAGTCGGCCCGAGAATTAAACCCTAAGGCACCCCCATAGAGACTGCCAGAGGTCCGGACAACAGGCCCTCCGATTTGACAAACTGAACTCTATCAGAGATGTAGTTGGTAAACCAGGCAAGGCAATCTGAAAATAAATTGAGAAACCAAGGCTGTTGAGTCTGCCAATAAGAATGTGGTGAATGACAGAGTCGAAAGCCTTGGCCAGGTCGATGAATGCATCGGCTGCACAGTGATGGCTCTTATCGATGGCGGTTATGATATCATTTAGGACCTTGAGTGTGACTGAGGTGCACCCACCAGCTCTGAAACCAGATTGCATAGTGGAGAAGGTACAGTGGGATTCGAAATGGTCGGTAATCTGTTTGTTAACTGGGCTTTCGAAGACCTTAGAAGGTTATGTCGATATAGGACTCGTTTTACTGTGGATATAGATACAAATTATGTCAATTAAGCCTCCCGGGTGGCGCAGTGGTTAAGGGTGCTGTACTGCAGCGCCAGCTGTGCCATCAGAGACTCTGGGTTCGCGCCCAGGCTCTGTCGTATCCGGCCGCGACCGGGAGGTCCGTGAAGCGACGTACAATTGGCCTAGCGTCGTCCGGGTTAGTGAGGGCTTGGCCGGATGTCCTTGTCTCATCGCGCACCAGCGACTCCTGTGGCGGGCCAGGCGCAGTGCGCGCTAACCAAGGTTGCCAGGTGCACAGTGTTTCCTCCGACACATTGGTGCGGCTGGCTTCCGGGTTGGATGGCGCTGTGTTAAGAAGCAGCGCGGCTTGTTTGGGTTGTGTATCGGAGGCCGCATGACTTTCAACCTTCGTCTCTCCCGAGCCCGTACGGGAGTTGTAGCGATGAGACAAGCTACTAAAAACAATTGGATACCACGAAAAAGGGGAAAAATTCAACAAATTAATTAGCCTAACAGAAGCTTCTAAAGCCATGACATCATTATCTGGAATTTTCCAAGCTGTTTAAAGGCACAGTGTATGTAAACTTCTGACCCACTGGAATTGTGATAAGTGAAATAATCTGTCTGTAAACCACTGTTGGAAAAATCACTTGTGTCATGCACAAAGTAGATGTCCTAACCGACTTGCCAAAACTATAGATTGTTAACAAGAAAATTGTGTAGTGGTTGAAAAACGAGTATTAACGACTCCAACCTAAGTGTATGTAAACTTCTGACTTCAACAGTATGTAACCTCATAGGGGCTGATGGTTATCACTTTATTTTATATCTCAAATGGACTTTAAAAACAAGTTCTAAGACATCCCACACAACGATCATTCTAAAATCCATCTCATTTAATCGGTTATATTGTTGAATGGCCCTCTTGTAAGAGTAAGTTAAGTAACACAAATTAACGCACTGCAATTGATTTTCAAAGGCAATTTACAGTATGCTTGAGTCGTCAAACGGTGAACTCAATCTGTGCAAATGTCTTTGGAAGCCTGTTACTAGCGTGGACCTTACTGCTAGCAACTTATTGAGGAAAAAATAGCTTACTCTGACTGGGATACGCCGTTGTCTCTCTTTGCGACTAACTGAAATACGAATTGCTAATGCAACAACTAAGTCGCTCTGGATAACAGCATCTTCTAAATGACAAATCTAACTGTAAAAATGCAGGGTACCGCTCGTTAATATGCGTCAGTTTCAAATCCCGAACGGTATATTTTAACTCACCTATCAGGTGAGATAAAGCTTCTAAACAGTTTGAAAACCAATGGGAGGGAATTTCTAGTCATCATCTGCTTCAGATAACCTCGCTCACCAGATGATGTCGCTTGGTGCCGGGGCGTAGTTTACACCCCACCTGTGAGACTGAACTACCGTGGTGATGCTTGACTGCTGTGGTTTCTGACGGCAACGGACCCTGCTATAGTCCTTGACAATACTGCGAAGAGAAACAACACACACAGACACAAAGTCATCACACAAAACAGGCAGACACACACTCATGAACATATTCAATCAAACCCTGTAACAGGAATTTGGGGGAAAGTAAAACATGTAATTTGGCACTGCGGGAAACTGCAGTACAGTGCATTACCATGGTCAGTCAGAGGTCATAGTTTACTCACACAGCAGTCATCCTTTCGTCCCGAAAGGTCACAAAGGCGATGCCCAGCCTCATGAGCGAGATGCGATGCTTCTCTGCATTAAACTCATCAGTCAGTTTCTCCTCTAGCTCACTGTAGTACTGCTCTGCATCCACCTGCAAAGAGTTGAAAATATAGATCAGCTACATACCGGTATTATTCATCAAGTCTTGTTGTATCCCTTATTGTATTTCAATTCAGACAGACGAGGAATCACGTTGCTGCTCAAATCTAAATTAGTTTCTTAGTGCCATCCAGTGGCAAAATGCAATCAATGCAACATAATTACTATGACCAAGATTCACTGTAACATTTCTGTTACAAAAGCACCTGCTCAAAGCCGCACACGTCACAGCAGAAGATGGTAGCACAGGGGTGGGTCTTAATCATGATCTTCCCCTCCTTCTGGGCCTTAGTGGCAAAATACAGCCTTCCTTTCATCGCCTTCCGTCTGAAACACAACAACTCAAATCTGCACAAGGCAACAAAAATGAAAAATGTAACTCATTTCTCCATATTGTCATAGTTACTGTACCTCTCAGAGTCCAGCCTCATCAGTTTGTGTACGTTGAAGCAGAAGCGGAGGTCAGTGACAGTACAGCTGGGGTAGGCCTCACTAGAGTGGAGGGAAAGGGGAGTTAAACCACCTATCCACACCAGCTGTATTAGTATCAGCTGTATCTTGAAAGAGTAAGGAAAGTGGGAAGTAAACATTTAAGATTACTGGAAGTGTTTGGTGATGAGGCCTGGGTCTGAGATCTCTCTGGGGATGCAGGTGATCATGAGAGTCCTGGCCACCTGACAAGATGGTAACAATAAATTACAGACACCAAATGGTGTCTCTTTCAGGTTTTCTGAGACAGTAACCTGACCATGCTGTAATCATTATACATTTGGCTAGGTTTGAGGAGCAGTCACACACACCTTCTCGTCCTCTTTGTACTCAAGGCGTGAGGAGTGGTGGGCCATACACAGCACTGTGATGATGAAGTAGAGCAGAGCAAAGACACTGTGGAGCCACAGGAAGCTGTCCCTAAGAGGAAAGAAAAGGTTTCCGCATGACTGTTGGATAACCATGATGGTCTCAAGATATTCTTGAACATTTCCTGAATTATTATGAATCCTCTGCCAAAAGAGAAGCCATAGCCCTTTGACCTACTTCGCAGGAAGATTAGCCACAGTCGTTCTTCCAAAATTTTCAGGATTATCCCCTATAGAAAAGACAACATGCGACAGTTAATGTGTGTGTAACAGTTATTTTTCTAAAGTAAAGGGAGGGATTTTAAACACCCACATCACTAGAAATCCACTTTTTCTCATGATGTTGCACAAAGTATGACATATCTGGGCTTGAAGTGACAAATCTGAACTGCCCACTTCGTGCAAATTCCTATGATATGACATAAATTATTTTCATTCTACGTTTTGTTTTAGGGCTGGGTTTTATTTGAATGTTACCATCCAGTAGCATGGCATTGTTTATTAACTCAGAAACAGCTGCAAAGTTCTTCCTCTTGACTGAGATGAGCCAAACAGCCTCGAGCCGCCTGAGCTATGGAGCAAATAAAGATAGCACCTCTACTTTCATTCATTACTAACATCAAGGCGGTGGCCCGTTCCTGTAGGTTCATGCTCTACAACATCCGCAGAGTACGACCCTGCCTCACACAGGAAGCGGCGCAGGTCCTAATCCAGGCACTTGTCATCTCCCGTCTGGATTACTGCAACTCGCTGTTGGCTGGGCTCCCTGCCTGTGCCATTAAACCCCTACAACTCATCCAGAACGCCGCAGCCCGTCTGGTGTTCAACCTTCCCAAGTTCTCTCACGTCACCCTGCTCCTCCGCTCTCTCCACTGGCTTCCAGTTGAAGCTCGCATCCGCTACAAGACCATGGTGCTTGCCTACG
Organism: Oncorhynchus nerka; assembly: GCF_034236695.1. NCBI lineage: Eukaryota > Metazoa > Chordata > Actinopteri > Salmoniformes > Salmonidae > Oncorhynchus > Oncorhynchus nerka. The sequence continues at coordinate 61,702,709 of NC_088407.1, forward strand.
GAGCTGTGAGGGGAACGGCACCTCAGTACCTCCAGGCTCTGATCAGGCCCTACACCCAAACAAGGGCACTGCGTTCATCCACCTCTGGCCTGCTCGCCTCCCTACCACTGAGGAAGTACAGTTCCCGCTCAGCCCAGTCAAAACTGTTCGCTGCTCTGGCCCCCCAATGGTGGAACAAACTCCCTCACGACGCCAGGACAGCGGAGTCAATCACCACCTTCCGGAGACACCTGAAACCCCACCTCTTTAAGGAATACCTAGGATAGGATAAAGTAATCCTTCTCACCCCCCCCCTTAAAAGATTTAGATGCACTATTGTAAAGTGGCTGCTCCACTGGATGTCATAAGGTGAATGCACCAATTTGTAAGTCGCTCTGGATAAGAGCATCTGCTAAATGACTTAAATGTAAATGTAAAATGTAAATCTAACAGACAATTATCAAAATCACTTCGTTTTGAGCTAGTCTGTATTACAAATATAGCTGACCATTTTATAAATGGTTTAATTGCATATGATAGCATTTTGCTAACCCGCTCCCCCAGACACCAGAGACGGTTCTAGACCATTTCAACTGGGGGGGCCAAGCTGGGGCCAGTTGTACTGTTAGAGGGGCCAGTTACATTAGACGTTATTGTCACTGCATTGCAGGCATTAGCAGGCAAAAGACCATGTTCACAATCATTCAACATTTGCATTTTCTGTCTAATAACGGATGTAAAAAAAGAACGATCGCAAAAATGAGTTATGTAAAAATGATTTCATACTCCACATTTAGGGGGGCCACAGGGAGGTCCAAAATTGTTCTCACAGCGGCACTGCCCCCCCGAACCGATAGTGCCCGACAACACAAGATGAATGGTTTTGACAACAAACGTTTTGTTCACTTCCCACTAAATAAAATTCAAGGAATTTCTAGATGGGTTAGCGGACGTCGTCACGAAAACGATGTGCATGGTTCCATTGGGCATTATTCAGCATGTTGTGATTCTGGATGGCCAGATTGCTAGCAAGAATGACAAGAAACTGCTATGTGGGGAATAGTTATTGTCTTGTTTCAACTCGGTTCATAATGTTCTTGATACCATGTCTTGTTTTGAGGCATTTTAACTGATTTAATGTCAATGCTAATATGGGTCAAACAACTGTAAAGATGTATTTGAGAGACAAGTACTTGTGCAAATGTATTTGTGTTTTCAGTAAACAAACATCGGAGACGAAGTATAGCTTGGGGCGGCAGGGTAGCCTAGTGGTTAGAGCGTTTGGACTAGTAACCGGAAGGTTGCGAGCTGACATGGTCAAAATCTGTCGTTCTGCCCCTGAACAGGCAGTTAACCCACTGTTCCTAGGCCGTCATTGAAAATAAGAATTTGTTCTTATGGCTTTGTTGCTAAACAACCAACCTGTCTATAGTTACAAGTCATTTGCGGAGTGCATGATCATGAACAAAGTCATTGTAGCCTATCATTTCACTTCCCCGGTGTCATTTCACTCTGTCTGTGTTTGGATCTGTGGTGTGTGTGTGTGTGGCCTACATTTAAGATATCCATGAGCAGACTTTGTCCATTTGTATTTATAACTGTTGTGTGTGCATGCGTGCAAGCCCACCCCTGTATGCGTTTGCGTTTACATATGCATGTGTGGCCTGGTCTCTCCCGGCGAGGTGCCCCTCTACCTCCCCTGGCATCGATGATATCCCTGGGCCTCCCAACATAGGCCAAGGCTTAGTTCTAAATTACCTAGGAGGTTTCCCGAAAAGTTGACAGGCAGGATGATGGCCAAAGACAGCAGGCAGACCACAGTCATGAGCAGGATGATGTGGCGCTGGAAGGACAGGTAGGTGGTAGCGTCGACACCACACTTACTCCTGATCTCCTCATCCCTGGAGACGCAACACAGAGAGAGAGGTTCTGAAACTGGGGAGGGAAGAGGGGATCTTCCCAGGGTGGCAGGATTCAAACTAAGGAGACTAAGCGCAGAGTTACAAAGAAGCAGTGTGCAGTTGAGAAGGGGTCTAGGGGGAAACAGCATGTACTAGACACATGGGTGTAATGGGACTGTAGTGGGAAGAGCAGAATCCTTCTCTTCTATGGGGAGACAGAGTCAGGTGCTCCGTGGTAGTGATATTGTGGGGCCTGCTCCTCATACCTCACTGCACTCCTGGAGGGTCAGAAAACACACTTGTCTCATAAAAGAGAAGAAACAAGAGTTGACTGCTGGTCCCACGGCAGGCAGGCCAGGCCACACAGAGAGCTTTCAGGGTGGGTTAGCACTTTCCCAGGGATCCCAAGGTGAGGTATTACAGTCAGCCACTAACACAAGAGCTAAAAACAGCACCCGGAAGAACCCAAACTCCACCATAATAATATGGAAACCATGGACACAGAGGAAGTTACGGATCTAAATCCATTTAGTGGAGTTGCTCGAGTCTATGGTAAACCACGGCACAAACAATTCCGCGAGCACACACACACACTTGTTTGCTTTTCGCTGCTTAATGGGATGACAACATTGAAGAGAAGGGCAATAAAAATGATAGAAGTGATAACAGGTAGAGGTTTTACACTTACTTCATATGGTAAAGTGTTGTAAGCCAAGAGCAGAAGCCCTAAAGGAGGAAAGACATAAAACATTCAGTGGATCGCTTATCAAAAACAAAATCGATACCACATATGTGGTAGGCAGTGCCAAGCACGCCTGGCCCGCGGTGCATAACATTAAGGCCTACGCACTGAGAGAGTGATGGGGTTTAAATAGGTCTAGTCTGAGGCGTAAACCACTTCACTGCTGTCAAACTCTGGGAGAAGACTCCTGTCTTACTCCGTCCTACTCCCTCATTAACATAGTGTGTTACATTAATGGTGATCTTACCGAGTCACGCAGGCAGGTGTGTGTATATAAAGTCATTCTCTAAAGAATCTGCCTTTTCTTCATGTTTTTGTTTTTTGTTTGTGCAGCTGGATGTTTCATCAACTCAATTAAGGAAAAGTGCTTGATCAGGGTCACAAAAAGAGTGGAATCACACTCAAACAGGGTCACCCTTTATCAGCTATACCTCCAGACCTATCCTACTGTCTGGACTTGGATCCATAATAAAGTTGGACTTACCAAGTCCTTGGTGTCGGAGTCTGACGGGCTGGACTCTGACGGGGACTTCTCCTTCTCACTCTGCTCTCCGTAGAACAGGGACGTGAGGCTGAGCAACAGAAGACATACCAGGATTATCATTATGGTGCATGGTTCTCTTCCTACAGAATAGGAAGGAAGGAAGCTCATCACATAGATCACAAGATGGAAGACACTAAACTGCACGAGCAACAAGACTGCACAGTATGAGACTACAGCCGTTAAACACATTCTTGGAAGGATGATTTTCAGTGGCCTGGACAGCATCCTAAAATAATATAGCAAACGTGAACCCATTTTGCAATGAGTGACTGTGGGAAGTTAATATCCTCTCTTTCCAACAGACGGTCAGGCACAGAGCCTGCAGACAGCATGAGCGCTAATTGTGTTGGCTGGGTCTAATAGCTATTCCATGCAGGATGCGGTCCTCCCCTTAGAACTCCAGTCAATCTGAGATCATATCAATGATAGGAGGGAGGAGGGATGGACAGTGTTCCTGGAATCCAATGAAGCATTGTGATGATCGAGTTTGGTGATGTTTCTTTCAAGTTGAAGTTGCTGACAGCTCTACAGCGTGTCACTTTAAGCGTAATAATTGAATTAGCGCGACGGCCGCCCGCTCCGCAGAACAAACAGATGTCACTGCCCCAGGGTGGCAGAGAGCTGCTGCTGGTCAGGCAGAACTAAATCAACCCCACACTCACACCGGAGTGGATCCAGGTCAGGCAGAAGTAAGCTGTTGCAGAGCCTCACTCTGCAGACCCACACAGAGGACTGTCTGGACCTCACGTCACTTTAAAAGCTAACAAGGTCCTAAGATTCAGGAAAATCAGAGCTACAATGAGTGTGCCATTATTGCCTTCTGCATATTATGGTATCAAGGCTTGGGGAAAAAAAAATAGTACTCACAGATTGTGATAATGTGTAAAAAGTGATTAACTGGTATGTATGTATAGAATACTGAATAAAAATAACATGTAAAGTTTTGGTCCCATGTTTCAAGAGCTGAAATAAAAGACCCCAGAAATGTTTCATTTGCACAAAAAGCTTATTTAGCTCAAATTTTGTGCACAAATTTCTTTACATGATCGTGCCGTTTAAGCTTCTTGATATACCACACCTGTCAGGTGGCTGGATTAACTTGGCAAACAGCATGATCATTACACAGGTGCACCTTGTGTAAAAATGGCCACTCTAAAGTGTGCAGTTGTCACAACACAATGCCACAGACATCAAGTTGAGGGCGCGTGCAGTTGGCCTGCCCACCAGACCTGTTGCCAGATAACTTAATATTAATTTCTCTACCATAAGCCGTTTTAGAGAATTTGTCAGTACATCCAACCGGACTCACAACTGACCACGTGTATGGCGTTGTGTGGTGGGTGGTTTTCTGATGTCAATGTGAAGTGAGTGCCAATGGTGGTGCTGGGATTATGGTATGGCCATGCATAAGCTATGGACAACGAACACAATTGTATTTTATCAATGGCAATTTGAATTCACAGAGATACCGTGACGAGATCCTGAGGCCCATTGTCGTGCCATTCATCCGTCGCCATCACCTCATATTTCAGCATTATAATGCACGGCCCCATGTCGCAAGGATCTGTCCACAATTCCTGGAAGCTGAAAATGTCCTGGTTCTTCCATGGCCTGCATAGTCAGACATGTGACGCATTGAGCCCGTTTGGGAGGCTCTGGATAGACGTGTACGACAGCATGTTCCAGTTCCCACCAATATCCAGCAACTTCACACAGCCATGGAAGAGGAGTGGGACAACATTCCACAGGCCACAATCAACAGCCTGATCAACTTTATGCGAAGGAGATGTGTCACGCTGCATGAGGCAAATGGTCACACCAGATACTGACTGGTTTTCTGATCCACACCACTACTTATTTTTTTTTTTTTTAGTATCTGTGACCAACAGATGCATATCTGTATTCCCTGTCATGTGAAATCAATAGATTAGGGCCTAACTACTTTATTTCAATTTACTGATTTCCTTATATGAACTATAACTCATCTTTTAAATGGTTGCATGTCGCATTTATATTTTGTTAGGCATAGTTATATTAAAGCAATGTAATAGTGCTCCATCAAAGCAAGAGAGACAGGAAAACAAAGTATTTCATGAGCATGAGAATGCCTGGGCAGTACCATTTCTTCTCAGGAGGGGGAGCCAATCTCAAGTAGCACAATGTCAATCAGTCATGAATTATGCTTTCGATACGGATTTCTCCATCTTGAGTGTTGCCTCGACTTCTAAATCAGGCTTAAAATTCAGTGAGAATGAAGAAGCTGAGGTGAAGGGCTTTACTGTACCTGTCATTCTCCATCAGTAGAGCCAGACGGCCATAGTCCCACGCAGCCTTCCTCAAACAGGAAAAGATGAGCAAAAGAAACTGCAATACAAAGAACGAGTTACAAGACACACAGAGCTCATCAACCACCACCTCCCTGCGCCTTCATACTGGTCTAAAGCCATGCATGGGCAACCAGGACAATGTTTAACAAGGTATTGGACTAAGATGAGTAATACATTCTGCTTTTATAGTCGTGGCCAAATGCAATTCCTAAGCTCTCTGCATATATAATATCCCCTCGTTGTATCCCATTTCTCTCTGCCTGTCTCGAATGTCTTCCATCTCTTGTCCCTGGGTGGGTGTCCACGTTCCGCTGATGCCTCACAGATGATTCTTTTGTGTGATGTTAGGAATGGTGCAGAGGCGGCACGCTGTCACATGGGGGGAAATCAAGGTTTGAAACACACTTGAACTCGTCATTAAGACACTGCTATTAACCTTCTGTGTTGTCCTGACTACCAGGGAACAATCACAGTGAATCAATTAAACATGGGCTGGTAGACAAGACTGATAACCAGAGAGAAAATCTAGTTTGACAAGAACTGACAGCGGAACAGAGGTGTACATTCACAAATCTGGAGACAGATGGATTTCTATCATCATCCTGGAGTGGGAAGAGTAATCTTTCTGCATTTTTCTAAACACACCGTATTTTATAGAGAAGAGGAGAATGGAGTAGTGTTTGTATCATAAAACGATGAATGTGAAGGCTTGTAAGCAGATCCAGCATTATGGACGGGCCTCAGGGGTCTAGCCCGCCCCACCTTCTTGCCTGTACAAATAAAATATTTAAATATTGATAATTTATTTGACCGAGACGCATGCTGACGGAAAGACACATCGATCTCAGTTAAAGCACCCGAGCGAGCAAAACAGCGCCCCTCGGTCTCAGTATGTGTAACCATGTATCTGATGCTGCCTGGACCAAAAGAGTATTATGACATGTCATACTATTTCTGGCCAGACAGCATCAGATACATGGGCTACATATAGAGGGGCGCTGTTTCGCTCACTCGGATGCTTTCTCCTCTTGTGAATTGGAAAGGAAAATTGGTGGTTGCAGAGCTCTGCACTGTTAGGATGCAGAGGATGTGACCCCTAAAGTAAATGGTTGTTTCGACAAAATTGGCTATAATTACTTGTGTCTAAATTAAATCATTCAAAATAATTCACCAGGGAGCATGACTTAGCCACAGAGGATCATTAGCTTATTTAAAAAATATTTTATTGTGGATTGTTTCAAATCACAAGTATGTAGGCCTATGCTCAGCTCACCAGAATGCATGTGCTCAGCTCTCCAGAATGCATGTGCTCAGCTCACCAGAATGCATGTGTTCAGCTCTCCAGAATGCATGTGCTCAGCTCACCAGAATGCATGTGCTCAGCTCTCCAGAATACATGTGCTCAGCTCACCAGAATGCATGTGCTCAGCCCTCCAGAATGCATGTGCTCAGCTCTCCAGAATACATGTGCTCAGCTCTCCAGAATGCATGTGCTCAGCTCTCCAGAATACATGTGCTCAGCTCTCCAGAATACATGTGCTCAGCTCTCCAGAATGCATGTGCTCAGCTCTCCAGAATGCATGTGCTCAGCCCTCCAGAATGCATGTGCTCAGCTCTCCAGAATACATGTGCTCAGCTCTCCAGAATGCATGTGCTCAGCTCTCCAGAATGCATGTGCTCAGCTCTCCAGAATGCATGTGCTCAGCTCTCCAGAATGCATGTGCTCAGCTCTCCAGAATGCATGTGCTCAGCTCTCCAGAATGCATGTGCTCAGCTCTCCAGAATGCATGTGCTCAGCTCTCCAGAATGCATGTGCTCAGCTCTCCAGAATGCATGTGCTCAGCTCTCCAGAATGCATGTGCTCAGCTCTCCAGAATGCATGTGCTCAGCTCTCCAGAATGCATGTGCTCAGCTCTCCAGAATGCATGTGCTCAGCTCTCCAGAATGCATGTGCTCAGCTCTCCAGAATGCATGTGCTCAGCTCTCCAGAATGCATGTGCTCAGCTCAGAATGCATCTCCAGAATGCATGTGCTCAGCTCCCCAGAATGCATGTGCTCAGCTCCCAGAATGCATGTGCTCAGCTCTCCAGAATGCATGTGCTCAGCTCCCCAGAATGCATGTGCTCAGCTCTCCAGAATGTGCTCAGCTCTCCAGAATGCATGTGCAGCTCTCCAGAATGCATGTGCTCAGCTCTCCAGAATGCATGTGCTCAGCTCTCCAGAATGCATGTGCTCAGCTCTCCAGAATGCATGTGCTCAGCTCTCCAGAATGCATGTGCTCAGCTCTCCAGAATGCATGTGCTCAGCTCTCCAGAATGCATGTGCTCAGCTCCCCAGAATGCGTTCAGCTGTCTCCCGCCAATTCATGTGCATTCATTGTTTAATTGTGTGAATCGTTTTCCCTTTGTTTATTTTCCATCAATTCTCCATTACAGGTCACCAGTAGGCCTAGTAAATACCTAGTAAGTACCATTAATTCCCCGTCATTTGGTTACATTAATTTATGTTAATGCCTGTATTGTATTAATTACAGTAATTTACCGCTCTCATTCTCAGACTGGAAACGTTGTTTGAGGAGTTTACAACCTGCTACACTTGTGAGAAACACGTTTTGGTTTATTTCATAACCATGAGTTTTGTAAATGTTTTCATTGGCTTTTGTTTGGCGTAATCCATGTCAGCAATGAGCATGTGTCTGGTTTCTCGTTCCTGATAAAGTTGAGGGAGAGAGAGCACCTGAGTACACAGAAGTAGGCCTACCGGGCCTGCTGCATGCAAAAGTAAGAAAGCGCCCATTTGGCAATGTCTGATTGTCATAACTCACCACATCCACCACTAATGAGCTGAGCTTCTCAGTCATTTTTTATTCACCTCACACAGTAAGTCAACAATGTCTGTTTAGTTCCTCAGTATTTGAAGTCTTTCGAACACTCCCAGCTTCGATAATCACCAAGACTTGGTGTGAAAGAGCAAAATATCATGATCTGATGATTCCAAATGTAGTGTCTTAACACTTAGTACTTATTTATGTAATAAGAATGACTCTGAATACAAGCAATTGAACTGGAGCTTCACATTTACTCAAACGAGTTAGTACCAGAATAACATAGAACAACACTGTGCATGACCAAGGGTGCTCCATCCTTAAAGGGGACATCAGTAATTAACAGAACACAACACCAAACATCCAGTGGGATCGTCATTAAAAACAGATGTCTGAAACTCTGACGCCCGGAATAAGCTAGATGATATAATTTTGCAAGTTCGCGAGGGACAGCTTTGGATCGACCCGGTTGATGATTTGATACAATGTTGCACTTCACGTGAAGGATGGGTCTTTGGGGAAAATGTCTCTCTGGTACTGCTGTAGCACTGTAGTGTGTGTGTGTGTGCGCGCGTGTGATTGTGTATACATACATGTATCGGTGTGTCTGTGTCAGCAACATACCAGCCACAGGACAACATTGATGGCGAGGACCGTGGGCACCCCTCCAAAAGGCAGGCCCTGCAGGACACTGCTGCGGGAGTGGGAGCGGTAGCACCTCTCTGCTGCTGTGGTGTTGTCCTCCCCCAGAGAGTCCAGGAAGCCCAGCACATCCAGCTCCATATCCCTCCCATCCAGAGGGGGCGCCCTCACCACAAACTCAGAATCCACCATGAGTGAGCCAAGGCCTACGTCTCAGGGGCTGAAGTCATGCAACCATAACTGAGGAAATAGAAAAAGGAAAGTGATTCATATTGAACGGTATGCCATATCCCACACCATGCTGTTGATGTTTGCACTCAATCGCCATCAAAGTATGTCACACATCACTACTTCACAGGAGAGGCATTCTAACATTTTTATCAAAATGCATTTTGGGGCAGAAATGCCTTCATAAACATGTTAACTTTCATGTGCCTTAATAACAAACTTGTATGCCATCTGTAAATACAAATACAATTCTTAAATTACAAGCCTAGTTGGTTTAGCCATGGAAAAAGATAGGAACCTTCTTGCTAGCTATGATTGGCTGAGATAATGGATGGGCTGGATATGCCGAGAGAGGAGTTCAGATTGGTCTGCCATGTAGCACACTTCTGTCTATAACATGAGCTGCTTAGTATGTGTAGATAATCCTTGCTACCGCAGCTTTTTTTGAAAGATAATGTTAGCCATGGAGAACTCTGCTGAACAACATTGCTGCCCTGAATTTAGCAGGTGCTATCGACAAAGATCAATGGGAAGAAGTTGTGATGGACTACTTTCTGCACACCGTCAGTGTGAACCAGAGTGACTTGACGCACGCCGGACCAAACAAGCTGTACAGTAGTTAGCTACAAACTATCAAGTGAGTGGCATTGCAAGCATGTTATTCTTGCATTTCCAAATCAGTGAAAACTGCTAAATTATGGTTTACTATTCCTTGTCAAATATTGCATTGTTATCCGACTGGCCTTGGCATGCTACTGTTTAGGACTAAGGTATGGATTCCCTATGGGCCACACTCTTGCCTTTTTCTGTACAGGCACAAAGAGGATCTCTCCAACGCCTTCAGGTCCAGGCGATATGGGCTTGACGGTGTATCTACACACAATACATTTAATCTGGAGGTCACAAAGGACCCAGTGAAATTCAAAACCTCCATCAATCCAACTGTTTGCTGAGATAATGTTTGGCATGTGCTTCCTTCATGTCGCCATATTACTTTGTCTTTTCCATTCACACCAACACTGCAATGTACAAAGGCATATTTTTAAGTCTGATTTCAGAGCATTTTCCCCCAAGTCCAATTATAATGGCTGCCAGTGTCTTTAAAGTTGAGGATGAGGGAATGAATGCCATTTAAACAAGAAGTGACTCCTGTAACCCAACGCCCTCTCTAGAGTGGTTTCTCTCCCTGGGGATATTGCAGTAAGTGTTCATATCCAATAGACTGGATTTTTTTATTTAACCTTTATTTACTAGGCAAGTCAGTTGAGAACAAATTCTTATTTATAATGATGGCCTAACAAAAGGCCTCCTGCGGGGATGGAGGCTGGGATTTAACAACAACAAAAAATAGGACAAAGGGAGATCATAGACAACAACATAGCTAGGCAGCAACACATGACAACACAGCACAGTAGCAACAAGATGGTAGCAGCACAAAACATGGTACAAACATTACTGGACACAGACAACAGCACAAAAGACAATAAGATCGAGACAACAATACATCACGCAAAGCAGCCTCAACTGTCAGCGAGAGTGTCCATGACCGAGTCTTTGAATGAAGAGATTGAGATAAAACTGTCCAGTTTCAGTGTTTGTTGCAGCTCGTTCCAGTCGCTAGCTGCAGTGAACTGAAAAGAGGAGCGACCCAGGGATGTGTTTGGGAACCTTTAACAGAATGTGACTGGCAGAACAGGTGTTTTATGTGGAGGATGGGGGCTGCAGTAGATAGAGGGGAGTGAGGCCTAAGAGGGTTTTATAAATAAGCATCAACCAGTGGGTCTTGCGATGGGTATACAGAGATGACCAGTTAACAGAGGAGTATAGAGTGCAGTGATGTGTCCTATCAGGAGCATTGGTGGCAAATCCGATGGCCGAATGGTAAAGAACATCTAGCCGCTTGAGAGCACCCTTACCTGCCGATCTATACATTAGGTCTCCTTAATCTAGCATCGGAAGGATGATCATCTGAATCAGGGTTAGTTTGGCAGCTGCGGTGAAAGTGGACTGATTACGATAGAGGACACCAAGTCTAGATTTAACTTTAACCTGCAGCTTTGATATGCGCTGAGAGAAGGGCAGTGTACTGTCTAGCCATACTCCCAAGTACTTGTATGAGGTGACTACCTCAAGCTCTAAACCCTCAGAGGCAGTAATCACACCGGTGGGGAGAGGGGCATTCTTCTCACCAAACCACATGACCTTTGTTTTGGAGGTGTTCAGAACAAGGTTAAGGGCAGAGAAAGCTTATTGGACACTAAGAAAGCTTGGTTGTAGAGCATTTAACACAACATCCGGGGAGGGGCCAGCTGAGTATAAGACTATCATCTGCATATAAATGGATGAGAGAGTTTCCTACTGCCTGAGCTACAAGAATGGAATGGTCTACCATATCAAAAGCTTTGGCCATGTCATTAAAAATAGCAGCACAACATTTCTTAGAATCAAGGGTAATGGTGACATCATTGAACACCTTTAAGGTTGAAGTGACACATCCATAAACTGAGCGGAAACCAGATTGCATACCCAAGAGAATACTATAGACATCAAGAAAGCCAGTCAGTTGATTATTGACAAGTTTTTCCAACACATTTCATTTGATAAACAGGGCAAAATAGAAATAGGCCTGTAACAGTTAGGATCAGCTTGATCTCCCCCTTTAAATAAATGATGAACCGTGGCTGCCTTTCAAGCAATGGGAACTTCCCCAGAAAGGAGAGGCAGGTTAAAAAAGGTTTGAGATAAGCTTGGCGATGATAGTGGCAGCAACCTTAAAGGAGAAAGGGTATAAACCATCTGACCCAGATAGTTTTTTGGGGTCAAGTTTCAGGAGCTCCTTTAGGACCTCTGACTCAGTGACCTTGTAGCGGGTTAGGGGAAATAGAGGGAGAAGCATCCCGATAGTCGCATTAGAAGGGGTGGGAGATGAGGAAATGTTGGACAGCCAACATGACTCATGGCTGAGTCAAATAGGAATCCTGACTTAATGAAGTGGTGATTAAAGAGCTCAGCCATGTGCTTCTTGTAAGTAACAACCACATCAACTTTAAGAGCAGCTGTGAAGAGGGTTTATTCTCCAGGTCTTTAACCGTTTTCCAGAACTTCTTGGGGTTAGACCCACAGAGAGAGAACTGCTCCTTAAAGTAACTAACTTCGGCCTTCTGGATAGCCTGAGTCCACTTTTTTATTTTACCTTTAACTAGGCAAGTCAGTTAAGAACAAATTCTTATTTTCAATGACGGCCTAGGAACAGTGGGTTAACTGCCTTGTTCAGGGGCAGAACAACAGATTTTTTACCTTGTCAGCTTGGGGATTCGATCTTGCAACCTTTCGGTTACAAGTCCAACGCTCTTACCACTAGGCAACCTGCCGCCACTTATTTCTCATTTGCCTGAACGAGAGCCAGTCAGCCTGACTATGCATGTGGCGAGCCTTTTGCCAAATGCAATTCTTGAGGTGGAGTAACTCTGCAAGATCACGTCCGAACCAGGGGCTGAACCTGTTTTTAATTCTCATTTTCTTTATGGGGCGTGTTCGTTAACAACACCACTGAAAAAAATAAAAATAAAGGTCCAAGCGTCTTCGACAGATGGGATCAAGTTGATTCTATACAAATTTTACAAATGCCAGTTAATGTTTTTTAGCAAGCGTCTATGACAAATTACAGTAAAACAGGTACAGCCATCTGAAGAATCTTCCCAGTGAAAAAACGGATAGCTTACAGCCTATTGGCCGGCTCTCATCTCATCATACCTAGGCCTATTATTTAAACATACTGGTTACAGTAGATCTTAAAAACTAGGATAGGTGTTGTGTGCTCCTGCTATTTTTCACCCCATCAACACTCATTTATGTCTGGTGAAGCACCCACTGAGTGATATTCCCTGGTCTTGTCAGCATGCTATGGCAGAGTGAAGGCAGTCCTAGTAACACAGGCTTCCCTCATTCACCATGAGCTGACAGGAGGAAGACATAGGTCTATTAAAAAGCCATGGCTGGCTTACACAAAGCCATGTAAATAACAGAGTAGCAGTGGACTGGAGCTCCAGGTGGAGATAACGAGTGGCCGTCAATCTTCACTGGCCCACAGAGACAGGAAGTGGACTGGTCACATGGCTTGGCTGCCGTGAACAGTTAAGTAGCCTGCAGATAAAGCTATGTATTGAAGAAACGCAAATCATGATCAGGCGATTAAACGTTTGACCACAGGAGCAGGTCATTATTGTAAAAGAGAATGTGTTCTCAATGACGTACCTGGTTAAATAAAACATTCATGAAACATTACATAGCATGCACCTCTACCAATACTTGAGGTGATGTACAGTAAATTGGTATTGTAAAAGTCAAGCATATCATGCTATGCATCTTAGAGGCTTTTCACTGTGTACTCAACTGATCCAAGAGCAGCTTGCTGAGGTTCAAAGTTTGTCGGTATACAATGCATTGGGAAGGTATTCAGACCCCTTCCCCTTTTCCACATTTTGTTATGTTACAGCCTTACTCTAAAATGGATTAAATGAAAATCCTCAACCTGCACACAATACCTCATAACGACGAAGTGAAAACCGGTTTTTAGAAATGTTTGAACATTTCAATTGATTGGACATGATTTGGAAAGACACACACACGTCTATATAAGGTCCCACAGTTGACAGTGCATGTCAGAGAAAAAACCGAGCAATTGAAGGAATTGTCCGTAGAGCTCCGAGACAGGATTGTGTCGAGGCACAGATCTAGGGAATGGTACCAAACCATTTCTGCAGCATTGAAGTCCCAAGAACACAGTGGCCTCCATCATTCTTAAATGGAAGAAGTTTGGAAGCACCAAGACTCTTCATTGAGCTGTCCGCCTGGTCAAACTGAGCAATCGGGGGAGAAGGGCCTTGGTCAGGGAGGTGACCAAGAACCCAACGGTCATTCGGACAGAACTCCAGAGTTCCTCTGTGGAGATGGGAGAACCTTCCAGAAGGACAACCATCTCTGCAGTACTCCACCAATCAGGCCTTTATGGTAGAGTGGCCTCATTAAAAGGCACATGACAGCCCGCTTGGAGTCTGCCAAAAGGCACCCAAAGGACTCTCAGACCATGAAAAACAAGATTCTCTGGTCTGATGAAACCAAGATTGAACTCTTTGGCCTGAATGCCAAGCATCACGTCTGGAGGAAACCTGGCACCATCCCTATTGCGAAGCATGGTGGTAGCAGCAACATGATGTGGGATGTTTTTCAGGGACTGGGAGACTAGTTAGGATCAAGGGAAAGTACAGAGAGATTCTTGATGAAAACCTGCTCCAAAGCGCTTAAGCACACAGCCTGACAGAGCTTGAGAGGATCTGCAGAGAATAATTGGAGAAACTCCCCGAATACAGGTGTGCCAAGCTTGTAGCATCATACCCAAGAAGACTCAAAACTATAATCACTGCCAAAGGTGCTTCAACAAAGTTCTGAGTAAAGGGTCTGAAATCTGATATCAGTTTATTTTTAATACATTTGCAAAAATGTCTAAAAAACAGTTTTTGCTTTGTCGTTATGGGGTATTGTGTGTAGATTGATGGGAAAAAAAATGTAATCCATTTTAGAATAAGGCTGTAACGTAATTTTGGAAAAGGGGTCTGAATACTTTGCGAATGCACCGTTGTCCCCTGGGCCTGGATGAGAACACATCACTCACACTGCTGTGACCTCAGTCAGGGCCTGAGCAAAGCTAACTGCAGCTACGTACACTCCCAAGCTCTCTGACCAATCAATACAAGACCATTTCTTAGCTCAATAGTATTTGTATACACTTTTCACTGAGCAAATTGCCACAGTAAAGTCAATATCATCTGAGCCCTATCTGAACCTTGCTGTACTGCAAAATAATACTTGTTGGACAAGGTCATGTTTTAATTTTAAGGTTCCCCAAACCTTGAGTAATTTATGCAGCAGCAACTGTAAAAGCAGCCAAAACTGCATCACAATGTTGTCCAACAACTGTGCTGTCCAACTATTAGCTTACAGGAGATAAGAAAGAGACAGCAACTAGAGTGAGAACGAGGTTAGAGAGAGAGATAAAAGAAAGAAAGATATTAGGCATGCAAAATGTCAAACATTACTGGACTCCTCTTTGGTGTGATTTCACTGCATCAATGATGTCACTTCTTGTGACTCTTGGGCACCTTACGGTATGTGATATCAGAGGACACCATGAGGCGCTCACTGTGCAGCTGGAGAGCTGTTGCAACAACAGGATATTTCCTGCAGGCATCAATGGGCGAGCTGATGAACTGATAGCAGTGGCAAACAGACTGGGACAATACATTAAAGCTATAAAAACCATTAGGCCTATCTTTCACACTGGGCTAATCTTGTGAAGAGATTGGTTTTCAGATCATTGTGTGTCAACTGTCTGCTGCCAGCAGCATCTGGAAATTTCCCTGAGGACAACAGGAAGTCCCCATGGATCCAGGATAAAATCAGACCCAACATAGCTTTCTGAGGAGATGTTTCTTTCTATTCTACCCACCTAGCACATGCCGTTCTGAGAACCATATGTTTCTTGGAGCTTGGTGAAAGCATGTTTGTCTTACGGTAATTTTGCATACAACCTTCCCACAACTTTCTGGGAATGGTGCAGAATAGTTAC
Source organism: Oncorhynchus nerka (assembly GCF_034236695.1). Lineage (NCBI taxonomy): Eukaryota > Metazoa > Chordata > Actinopteri > Salmoniformes > Salmonidae > Oncorhynchus > Oncorhynchus nerka. Next base: position 61,718,521 of record NC_088407.1, read on the forward strand.
GTGGCTTTTGGAACATTCTCAGCACATTTAAGGAACGTTTCCTACATGTTTCCTCATGGTTCTACTTAAAATAATGTTCTTAAATTGTTCAGAGAACTTTAGGAAAAATGTCCATTTAAAAAAAAAGTTTAAAAAGTTTAACTTTCAGAGAACGTTTAAAAAAAACTTATACAGTCCGTTCTCAGTATCAACAAAAAACTCTGACTATCCTCCATCTTCTTAATTGTGTTCAGGTGTGTCGGCCAAGCCCACTAATTGGCCACACCTGATCTTAATGGGTGCTTGCTTCCTTTGAAATGGGGTCTTTTTCAATAGACTAAAATGAATAGCTTTGTAGGAGTTTAAAAAACATAGCATGCTAGCTCAATCCTGGTGGCGCAGTGAACTAATTACATGGATAGAGAACAGATGCTCGGGCTCGAATCTCACTGACAATAAACGTGTTTGCATGATTAATGCCTAAGCAAATTAATTTCCATGTATCCTATCTGTGAATGGAGTTCAAAACAGAGCTAGCAGTGTTATTAAAAGTATGATTGAAACATGTTATCAGAACGTTATTTAATTACCTTCAAATAAGCTATAATTTCCATTCTCAGAACGTTAATAATATCGCCCAGGAAAACATAGGGAACCATTGTAAAACATTCTTAGAACCTCCCAGCAACCTAAAAATGAAGGTCCCCAGAACAGGCAAAATGTTCACTTCCATTCTTGGAATGTTTTAACAAAGGAAACGTATGGCTTCCTTCCCAGGAACAATGGCAAACCAAAAACGTACATTCCCACAACTTCCAAGGAACCAAATGTGTTAGCTGGGTAGTGATTGAGTTTGCCCTCCTCACTGTCCCAGCATGCCATAGTTCTTTCCTTATCTGTTAAATGATGGTTCCCTTTCCATAAGGGTTATTAACACTTAACTATAGTACAGCCTTGCACAGTACAAAAATAAGTTTACTGCAGAGTTTAAGCAAAAGCTCTCTACCAACAAGCAATACTGCAAGAGGTACAGTAATGTGATAGAGGGTTATTATTATTATCCAACCGTGTACACTGCTGTTTGTGCAAACACAATGATGAAATAAAACAAAATGCCCCACCTATCAGCAACAAAAAGCACAATAGACTTGCATGACAACCTATTCAATTCTGTCCCATTACTTTACTGTAGAATGGAAATCTCTATATCACAGTAGTTCTAGATAAAATGATAAGGATGGAGAGGGGAGGGTGAATATTTCATAAATGAACCATAACCAAGAAGCATTCACAAACAACAGCAATTACATCACTTAGTGAGCAAGTGTGGACAACAAAAGTAAACAGCTGTGCGCAGGGAGAGCTATACAATAGTGCCCTATCACACAGGGAAACAGCCAGACAATCTATTGAGAGAGATACTCCCTCTCCAACTAATAAGAGCTTAACATAAAGTAGTTCAGACAGACCTGCATCCGCTCAGAGTTGTCCGTCCATCAGTCTCTCCATCAGAGGGCAGAGGTGGATCCTGCTCCTGATGTGAAGTGGGACTTTTCTATTGAACAAAAACAACACTACAGGGCAGGATGCTGTGGGCTACCCACTCTGTCGGGTCATGAGGCACTACAACCAGTGCCACCGTTGCAGCAATGTGACTCAACTGAATACTGTACGCTCTCACACACACACACACCACACATGATTCCCACCTCTAAAAAAGCAGCCTGGTTTAAATAAAAGGCAATCAAATTAAATCTATAAACACTAATGTTCCTCATCCTCCTAAAAGTCCTTCTGATTCTATTGACTGCTGTGGGAAAATTAGAACCTTGAACTGCCTTTCCCCCATGAGTGGCAGGCAGACATTACCAGGAGGGGGGATGTGTGTGCACCTGACTGAGGATTTGCTGCCCTGAAAAATACATCATACAAACTCTGAAAAAAGGTACATCTGTAACACTAAACCTGAAATGTAAACAGTTCAATGGATCTGCCTTGGCCCATTACTCACAACCAATTCAGTTCAGTAAAATAATTGGTGGTTACTACACAATCCATTATCTGCATCTCTGACCAACAGCTGTGCCATCCCAGTTAGAGTACACCTTCAATTAGGGGGTCAAATGAAGGTCATTGTGAAACACAATCAAGCCAGCAAACAGAACATTGTGTTACACAGGCCAATTGAGGAAGGCCTAGTCCATGCTTTTACTAGGCTTGGGCAATATACCATTTACCCAGGTAATTATTCTTTTTTGGATAAACATACATATAGATACCAAAACCACAAAAAAACACCACAACAGTCCATGAACACAGTAGCCTCCCCTTTCAATACACAGAGTACATGTCAAAATCAAAACGTGATTATGTCTGTTGGCAAATGTCACACTCCGCAAGATGATCAATGTAAGGTTTCCAGAGTTGATTAAAAAAACAGAATCTAATGTAACTACATAGTTCAGCCCTCCAGTTTGTTATTTATGGTGAGTATGATGCTTTACAATTGATATCTATAAAAACTATTTGCAGTAATTAGACCCAAGTTACAAATGTATTTGATATTGGTCACCAATATTTACATATTTCCAAACAGACATAATTGTGGAGATGGATGGAAATTCCTAGACACAATATGATAGCACAGACATGATCTCAAAATGATGTCAGTTTGTCACAAGACCAATATAACAACTATGTCAAAGGTTTAACTGAGTTACAGTTCATAGAAGGAACAGTCAATTAAAATAAATTAGGCCCTAATTTAAGGATTTCACATGACTGGGAATACAGATATACATCTGTTTTTCACAGATACCTTAAAAGAAGAGTAGGGGCGTGGATCAGAAAACCAGTCAATATCTGGTGTGCCCACCATTTGCCTCGTGCAGCGTGACACATCACCTTTGCATAGGGTTGATCAGGCTGTTAATTGTGGCATGTTGCCACACTCCTCTTCAATTTATGTGGATATTGGCAGGAACTGGAACACACGGTCACACACATTGATCCAGAGCATCCCAAACATGTTCAATGGGTCACGTGCCTGGTGAGTCTGCAGGCCATGGAAGAACTGGGACATTTTCAGCTTCCAGGAATTGTGTACAGATCCTTGAGACACGGTCCGTGCATGGCAGAACAATGGGCCTCAGGATTTGGTCATGGTATCTGTGTGCATTCAAATAGCCATTGATATAATGCAATTGTGTTCGTTGTCCGGAGCCCATACTATAACCCCACACAGTCTGCCATCTGTATGGTACAATTGAAACCAGGATTAAAAGAGCACACTTTGTCCAGCATGCCAGTGGCCATCAAAGTTGAGCATTTGCCCACTGAAGCCAGTTACGACGCCAAACTGCAGGTCAAGATCCTGGTGAGGACGATCAGCACACAAATGGGTTTCCCTGAGACAGTGACAGGTTGTGCAAACCCACACTTTATTCAGCTGTCCAGGTACTGGTCTCAGACAATGCAGCCGGTGAAGAAGCCGGATGTGGAGGTCCTGGGCTGGCGTGGCTACATGTGGTCTGCGTTTGTGAGGCCGGTTAGATGTTCTGTCAAATTCTCAAAAACGACGTTGAATACGACTTATGGTAATTAACATTAACAATTATCTGGCAACAGCGCTGAGACATCTGTGGCATTGTCTATTGTGACAAAGCTGCACATTTTAGAGTGGTCTTTGTCCCCAGCACAAGGTGCACCTGTGTAATGATCATGTTTAAACAGCTTCTTGATATGCCACACCCGTCAGGTGGATGGATTATCTTGGGAAAGGAGAAATTGTCACCTACAGGGATGTACAGTAAACAAATTTGTGCACAAAATGAGAAACACGCTTTTTGAGCATAAGGAACATTTCTGGGATCTTTTCGGCTCATGAAACCAAGACTTTACATGTTGTGCTTATATTATGTTAAGTATAATAGGGTTCCTTTTTGTTTTTTTGCATCTCCAACAGAGATATTACATTTATGGGTGCATTACATGCATTGTGGCAGGAGTGTAGTAATTTAATTGATATGTTTCAATAATTTACATGTTTTAAGGTTGTAGTAACACACATTTTTCACATATCAGTGACCAATATTTCATCAATTTCTTGAGATTTGTTTCCCCATTTTTTGCTTTGTGTCAGACCCTAGTAAAACTAGCTGTAGCCATTGGGATCCTAATCAATCAAATTTCCACAGAAATGTATTTTTCATGCTTGAATTTTTTACATTTTAATTAGCATTATTTCAGTTTTTTTCCAATTCACTTTGAATCCTGATATAGCACCATAACAGTGCATTTGGAAAGTATTCAGACCCCTTGACCTTTTCCACATTGTGTTACGTTACAGCCTTATTCTAAAATTGATTCAATTGTTCCCCCCCCCATCCACACACACACACCATAACGACAAAGCAAAAACAAGTTTAGACATTTTTGCAAATGTATTAAAAATAAACTGAAATATTCCAGTTACATAAGTATTCAGTTCTTTGTTGAAGCACCTTTGGCAGCGATTACAGCATCGAGTCTTTTTGGGTATGACGCTACAAGCTTGGCACAACTGTACTCAGTGGTGGAAAAGGTATACAATTGTCATACTTGAGTAAAAGTAAAGATACCTTAATAGAAAATGACAAGTAAAAATTTAAGTTACACAGTAAAATACTACTTGAGCAGAAGTCTAAGTATTTGGTTTAAAATATTCTTAAGTATCAAAAGTAAAAGAGTAAATCATTTCAAATTCCTTCCATAAATTAAACCAGACGGCACCATTTTCTTGTTTTTTAGCCAGGGGAACACTGCAACACTCAGATATAATTTACCAATGTAGCATGTGTGTTTCGTGATTCTGCCAGATCAGAGGCCGTAGGGATGTTCTCTTGATAAGTGCATGAATTGGGCCAATTTCCTGTCCTGTTAATAATTTTAATGTAGAGTACTTTTGGGTGTCAGGGAAAATGTATGGAGTACTAAAGTAGTTTAAGTACTTTACACCGCTGCCTGTATTTGGAGAGTTTCTCCCATTCTTTTCTGCAGACCCTCTCGTTCTGTCAGGTTGAAGTCCGGGCTCTGGCTGAGCCACTCAAAGACATTCTGAGATTTGTCCCAAAGCCACTCCTGCGCTGAACCTTCGCCCCAGTCGGAGATCCTGAGTGCTCTGGAGCAGGTTTTCGTCAAGGATCTCTCTGTACTTTGCCCCGTTCATCTTTTCCTCGAACCTGACTAGTCTCTCAGTCCCTGCCGCTGAAAAGCATCCCCACAGCACGATGCTGCCACCACCATGCTTCATCGTAGGGATAGTGCCCGGTTTCCTCCAGACATTACGCTTGGCATTCAGGCGAAAGAGTTCAATCTTGATTTCATCGGTCCAGATAATCTGTTTTCTCATTGTTTGAGTCCTTTTGGCAAACTCCAAGCGGGCTGTCATGTCAATCGTATCGCTTTCGATGCTGCCCGTTACCTTGCTAATTGTAACACTTTTCCCAGGCGTATATTTAGCCTATTTCTCATCATAAGAAATCAGTGATATTTGATCCCAGGCATCAATTAGAAAGTTGTGTGAGATGTGGCCTCCTACGTCTCCCTTCACATAGAAACTCGTCTCTATGAACCACTATCGAACGAACCAAGGCCATGCACCCCTATAGGAGTTTTCTGCCCCGCTGCGTACAAGTGTTCGCTGCTGGTTATTTTGTCAAAATGCATAGCAGCATTCCCTCCGAATGCAGTAGTCTTCATTACCATTCTACACTCATCCTTCCAATGACCAACGGTCCCACATCTAAAACAGGGATCTGTCGCCATACGCTTTGATGATTTTTCGCTACTTTTCCCACCCTGTTTCTGTGTATTACCTTGGCCATTGAAACCACTGTTAGTGACTTTCACTGTGGCCGTGTTTACGCCTCGCACGACCGCGAATTGAGCGGCGTTCGATGCCACTCAAAGCATCCTGCTCCATTTCATCCACAACCCCCGCAATTGCCATTTTGATAACAGGTTTCAAACCTGCAGTCAAAGCAGATGTACACATTCTATCAATGTACTCAAGGACCCAGTCTTCTTGCAGCGGAGTACATCTCACAATTTTGGGTTTATCGGTTTGTCTTTTTTGTTGATAGAATGCTGACATCAAAACGCTGGTGTATTGAGCGTTGATTCTTATTTCATGTCACTGTGCCAAGTCACAACATCTCTGTATTCTCTATTAGATTGGAATTTCCGTCAGCAGGGAAATGCTGACCAATTTGCTCATTTTCCCCATATTCGAGCCGATTTGGTAGAATGCTTGTGCGGCCCTATAGCTTTTAGTAAAAACGGTTCTTCCTCTAGCCCCTCTTTACTCCGAAGCCTCTCCCGACAACGTCCAGAGTATTTAGATACCCCCACGCCTTCTATTAACAATTTTCTAAGGTAGCGATACCCACTTCCCCAGAGTAGTTATGGTACAGTATGTGCCTATTAAAATTGGCCACGGCACTTGATACCTTGTATTAGAACCAATAGTATAGCGTCTGCAAATGTATTACTGGAGAATATGGGTGACCTAATGTCTTATTCCAGTGTTCAGCCTCAAATATCACTGTTGTTGATAACACACATTACCAAAATTATTCACAGTTGTCTTGAACCAACCTCTCTCCTTATTGCTACTGCTAATACACACAAATCATGATCACACGTTTGAATATCTTCTTGCTTAAAAAGAATAAATGAATGTGGCTTCCCTCCAGAACTTCTAGGCAACCTCATCACCATCCACATTCCCCCCGGTTGTCCTTCTTCGTGGACTACTTATTTACAACCTACCGTACACAAGCATAACAACACACACACTCTCAAAGGCCTCACGCCAACCGCGGCTGGGCTTTCACCGCCTCTTTACAGGTTTATTAGGGAACCAACCCCCTAGGACGTACCATCTGCAGGTACCAGCCTGCTCGGGCTTACCTTTCGGAACTTACCATATACCATAAAACTACGACCGGTCGTAATACAATGGAACTACTGAATAAGTTCAGGCTTTCTAGGTCCGTATTCTAGAATTGGTTCAGCCTACGATGCTCATCTCCCCAAGATGTCAGAATGAGTGATAAACAAGGAAGGCACAGTTACGACATCTGTTTGGTTCCGGCTCCTTTTTCACTGATTCGGAATCCCTAGTTCGACTGTAAATCGTGGTGAACCCTGCTCGCAGCGCCAACTGTTAGGTTCTAAATAAAGAGTAAAAACTCACGGACGACCAGTAAAGCTCAAACCAAGTTTATTCACCCAAATGGTCAGACAGATGAACAGACCAAGGCATCTTCACACAAGCACTAGTATTTAAACCTTCCTCCCCCGCGGAGTCTCCTCCTTACACATCTGAACAGCCAATACACCTCTGTTGCTAGACAAAACTTTCGTGATATCTGTTCTTCCTCACTTCATCTGACCTGACTTCTGCCCCAAATATCTAACTTAAAGCACATCTTGATTGTCTCCTTTCAAATCCATTGTGGTGGAGTACAGAGCCAAAATGATGCACATTGTGTCACAGTTTATTTATTCATTTGAATCAGTATGTGTAATCCCCCGAAAGTAGAGAGGTCTGGGTCAGTGCATGTTCAGCTCCCATACCCAACCACTACAGAGTAAGTGTCAGTACTGTGTCCATGCTATGTGCAGTCGGCTCTCGACCTGCGCCTCTCGAGTCCGTACGGGAGTTGCAGCGATGAGACAATTGGATACCATGAAAAGGGGGATTTTTTTATTTTTACAAAAATATTACGTAGAATTGACATGACATTTTCATACCTGCAAATACGATGATAAATTCATGCAATGCTTGAAACTATAAAGGAGATCTTTCCACCCCTACCTGTCTGCAAACCCACAACCTTCTGACCCGCACTCCCGGTAATACCTATATGGATACTGCCAAACACTAGTTATTACAGCAGTATCCTGATTGAGTCACCAATTTTCAGTTAGGCTGGGTTGTAATCACAGCTGGTTTTGTGATCAAAGCTGCTGCTAGCGCATGAGAGGAACACGCTGTAGTCCCGAATTTGATTTACCCATGAGATGAAGTCGAACAAGGAATAGACAGTGATGTTCAAGCATGTTCACACAAAGCAGCCAACGATTCTGAGGTTATAGAGATTCTCAATATTCATTATATCTAATAAGTAGGGTACTGACATACAGTAGGACTTATGAAAGGCATGTCTCATTTCAAGAGAAATACTAAAGAGATTTTCTTCCTAGAAAAGACCTTTGGGATACAGTTTGTTCTTCCTAATAATTAACATTGTTTTACATGAGAGTGAAACCATGGAAAAGGTTGCTAAGGGTCAGCCCATGGGTAACAACAGTGCTGAAACATTTCTGGAGGGAGATATAGGGGGCAGATCAAATATATACTGCACCCAAAGAATAAACACATCACCTGACTCCATACAATATGATGTATCTGACATTGCCTACTGTATTAAATACAAAGACAAATAAAGAGACAAGGATTCCTGCACAGTAAAACCTTCAGTTAGATCCAGATTCATTACCTGCTTCAGTGAGCAGATGACACCAGGGGAAGACAGTCCTGCCATGGCACAGAAATTAACCATAAATCAAGTGTGAACTCAAATAGACTCAACCGCCATTGTCACCTCGACAACGGTCTGTCAGTCACTCACTCACTCTGGGATAAAGGACCGTCTCTAAAGGATGACTGGCAATTACCATAAATAAAACAATGAACCTGCTAGAGTTCCTGTGCTTGAATGCACCGACAGGAATCTGTTTGTTGTTTAACAAGCTGTCTCTCCCTGTCACTGTTTGTTTGTGTTGGAAGAGTTGTTTCCTTTTCATGGAAAAGCCTACGGTTGGGAAAAGAGGGATGAATTCTCTATTATCAGCTTATTCTCCAAGTACCCAGAGCTTGCGGAATACAAATGAGCTTTTACATAACTCTCATACTCTCATGGCCCGAGATATGCTACAATCGCGGAGGTGAAGTCAAAAAGAGGATGTCCTTGCTGCAAGAAATACATTAAACTGAATGAATAAAGGAGAAGGTTGAGGAGTCTAGAAGGACTGTTCAGCATTTGGTTACATAGCTAAAATTCTGATATTTAAAAAATATATAATCAAATTTTGAGGCAATTTTTAGACTTCCTTCAAAATAGCCCCTCTTAAAAACCCACTCCCAATCCACTTTCTGAAAGCTTCTCCAGTCCATTGGACTATTAACCAGCCAGTGACATCCCACTGACATGAAAGCAGGGCACGCCATCAGACAAGGACACACCACTTTCACCCTCTCCACAGGCTACTGACGGGGTCTGAGGCCCCCTAATTGAAATGAAAGAGATTTTGAAGCCAACACCTGAAGACCACTGGGGTGATTTCTGGCGTCGCTCACTTGTCACAGGAAAGAGGAAAGCCCTGCAATAATCCTCTGTATAAAAGCACCGAGATGAGTGAAAACTGCTGTATCAAAATAACGCAGCTCTGATAACAGAAGGCTGTGAAATATCCCTAATAGCTCCTATTATGTTTACAATATTTAGTCATGCAATTGGATTTAAAGCCATAAGACTGCATCTCTCTGCTAATAGGTTCTATTGGAATAGGCTAAATACTAGTTTGTGTGTGTCAGGTTTACTTCAGTACCACAGTTTGTTTAGGCCTGAGCAATTCCGCAGACCACAGGCTACTGAGGAACCTCCATCTGTCTATAGAGACAGGGGGTTCTTAAAAGGAAAATTCCACCCAAAAACTATTAGTCCATTGTTGACATAGTCCCAAATTGTGTTGCTTGTCTGTAGGGTTGCACATTGTGGGGAAAATTCAGAGGTGGAAACTTTCCGTGGGAATAAACAGAAATATATGCAAATTAATATTAATAACATTTAAATGTTTTTTGCATTGGACACATTTACCATATATGGAGACAGAAACAAACATTTTACCGCATCATAAGTAGACATAATTGCAAATGATTAAATCCTTCCAATAGAAAAAAACTACTTAGTTACAAATTGAACTTTAAATGTGTTGACTCTTCACATGGGATGATTTCACTGAACAACAAAAGGGAATATTGAATGATCCCCATAGATCCATCGCATCTCCCAAAATGTTTTAATCATATATCTGTAAAATGATAATCAAAGCTTTAGTTTCTAGACGGTCTTCCTCTCAGGCTTCCATGTCTTCTCCCTGGACCTCCTCAATGTCCACCTCTTGAACATCAGACTGAGGCCTCATCTTCACGGTCACTTTCCAATCCTGTTGAGGATGGCTTCTTGTCAGGCTCAAAAAGCCTCAAATTTGCCCGGATGGCCACCAATTTTTAAACCCTTGTATTGGTCAGCCTGTTGCGTGCTTTGATGTGTGTGTTCCCAACAAGGACCATTTGCGCTCTGAGGCGGCTGATATTGGTGGGATTTGGATTATGATGGAGGAAACAGGGGAAAGAGCCTCAGATCCACAAAGTCCCTTCCACCAGGTGGCTGACGAGATATGTTGGCACGACTGCCATATTGCATCTCCATCCCAAAGCCCTTGCTTAGAGGTGTACTTCGCCAGACTGCCAAGAACCTTGCCTTCATCCAGGCCAGGGTGGCGAGACATGGTAGTGATGACACCATAGGCCTGGTTGAGCTCTGCACCAGACAGGATGCTCTTGCCAGCATACTTGGGGTCCAACATGTACATGCGGCGTGTATGGGCTTCAGGCAGAAGTTTTCACGCTTTTTGATGTATTTCAGAACTGCAGTTTCCTCTGCTTGGAGCAACAGTGAAATGGGCAGGGAAGTACATATTTCTTCTCTTATATCTGCAAGCAGGGTCTGAACATCAGACAGGATGGCATTGTCTCCCTCAATCTGTGCAATGGCTACTGCTATAGGTTTCAGGCTGCTTACCACTCTCTTCCAAAATACATCATCCAGGAGGATCCTCTTGATGGGCCTGTCCATATGGGCAGACTGTGATATGGTCATTTCTTGGAGAGACTCCTTCCCCTCCAGGACTGTCAAACATGACAACACCCCCCCCCCAACTGGTGTTGCTGGGCAGATTCAATGTGGTGTTCTTATTCTTCTCACTTTGCTTGGTGAGGTAGATTGCTGATATAACTTGATGACCCTTCACATACCTAACCATTTCCTTGGCTCCCTTGTAGAGCGTATCCATTGTTTTCAGTGCCATGATGTCCTTGAGGAGCAGATTCAATGCATGAGCAGCACAGCCAATGGGTGTGATGTGAGGGTAGGACTCCTCCACTTTAGACCAAGCAGCCTTCATGTTTGCAGCATTGTCTGTCACCAGTGCAAATACCTTCTGTGGTCCAAGGTCATTGATGACTGCCTTCAGCTCATCTGAGATGATGTCGTTAATTATTCCTTGCCCACGAACATTCAACCACCCATTAGAGATGATTGCAATACAGTCCGCTTTCTCTATGATTTGCTTGACCTTCACTTGAACTCCGTATCCAGCAAATAAGTTGATAAAGCATGTCTGGTTGCTGGGCGAAGAACATTCAGAAATCTCTTCCACTACACATTGCCTGTGAGCATCAGAGGTGAACCAGTTGCATACACAGCTCGTGCCAGACATTCATAAGCATTTCTCTGACTAGGTTCCTCCATTGAGTCAAAACAACTTCTGATTCCAGGAGGACCATGAGCTGTTGCTATCGATAAGGTGTTTTATTCATCATTTTGACCCCAAATAGAAGTAGAGGGACATTTGTCAGAGGTTGCTTGTTGTGAGCGCTGAGGGAACTATATGCACTTGGCTAGCTGATTCTGCATCTTTGTTGCATTCTTCACATATGATTTGGTACAGTATTCACAAAAGTACACAGATTTTCCTTCTACATTAGCTGCAGTGAAATGTCTCCACACATCAGATAGTGCCTGTGGCATTCTCCTGTAAAGATTTAAAAAAATAGTAAAAAACAAATATAATTCCATGTACAGATAAATAGTTTAGCAGTTAGATTAAAAAACTCATTTTGTAAGATAAATGTTTTAAAATTAAATATGTATGAAACAGGTCAATTAACACTCAGTTAGCAGGCTCAAGCAAGCTAAAACCCAAATGGTATCAACAACTAACAAGCAGAAATTGTTAACAAGTTAGAAATGATTTAAAACACACTTTGCTCTAGGCTACTATTTACTAGTTAACAAAAAAAATGGTTATATAAAATATATTCACCCCATGCAGTATTGTAATCAAAACTTACCAGAAAGCATGTAGTCCTTGGCTCAGATAGTGTAGTAGTGTGGGCTCAACAGCGCTCATTTCTGTGCAAGATCTTGAGAATCATCTGTACATGTGATGGAAGAGTGCTCTGTACATGTGATGGAAGAATGCACTGTACATGCAGAGGATTGCATTTCCATTGAATTGGGGATAGTTGAACTAAAATATGCCACAAGACCTAGAATTGCCTTATGTGTGTCCCACAACTTCAAAGTTATAAGCTAACTTTGATGAATTTAAGCAAAATTCCCAGGTTCAACTTCCCATGGAACATGTCCAGAAATTTACCAGAAGGTTTCCGACCCTTTGCAACCCTATGTGTCAGTAATCAACTTTAAGATATGTACCTTTCAAAATGCAGAAATCATCCCGTATGATGCATTATACATCATATAATGCAAAACGCAGTGTCATATGGGGAGGATTTCTGTATTTGGAAATCAAAATATTTTGGGACTACATCAACAATGGACAAATGAAATAAATACAAAAATATAGTTTTGGGGTGGAATTTTCCTTTAAGAGACCCAGGCTGGAGGAGGGGGACAGGACACAATCTGCTGCTCCCCACCTGTTCTAAAGCCGGGGTGGAGGGGGTCTTTCTCCTTCCCACACACACAGCTGAGAGGACTGTTTTCTGGCCAAGCATCATCGCTCTCAGCCCCTTACTGAAGGCTGAGTGATCCATAACGTGCCTGGGGTGAGGACTGCGCACACACTCGCCTTGTTTAACAAACTGAACACCTGCTTCCTGTCTGCACTACACATGCTCAGTAGGCCCACTGAGGAGCACGGTCACTGTGTATATGCCTTGTTTGTGGAGTAGACTATGCCATTGATCATTGGTTCCAGTCTGGCAGTTTAAGTAGATCTTGTTTTGTAGCCTACAAATGAAGATCATTCATGCTACTATACAAACTAGAGGCTAATCATTTAAGCATCTAGGCAAACTGTAGAATAAGAAACAAGGGATATACAACCACATCATAACACATTTGCCTTGAGAGAGATCGGTTCCAAGTCAGTAACTATGTTCCCATCCAGTTTATGCGAGCAAAGTCCAACCGTATGAAGAACATATATCCCGACAGCTGTGATGGAAACTGGAAGTTTCGGTACAAATGTATAAATGCTGACAGATAATTTGTTCGTTCGACATGGTGGGATCTTTGTGTCATTAAAATGAATTATTCCAAGGAACGGTGGTGGAAACGCCTTTATGCGTAAATATTGATATAATAACCATCAAATCAAAGTAAACTTGAAGTCACTCGATGACATGGTGTGTGGTTCTCCTACAATTTGGGAAACTACAGTTTATTAGGCTACAGATGAAATAACAGGTTGGTGAAAGTGAACAGTGATCTTGATGCTCCTTTCCAATAAGTATCGAGGGTCTTATTCAGGTGACATGATAATCGATGCTTGACTGCCGTTTGAGAAATATTCTAGCTCTTATCCATAATAATCTCATCATGTAGACTAGCCTACCCGCACTGTATCTGTGAGCTGTTGGCTAGAGCACACATACCAAGACCAGAGTAGGCACATTTGCTATTTAACGCAACAGTTTGTGACAAAACTATCCGTAGAGTTCAACATGCAATGGGAACACACTGTATTTCAGATTGTTATTCAGTACATGACACTTTAAGCGAAAAAGTACATTTTGTGTGCACTACATCAGGCACAGCCTTTTATCCACAACAAATAAATATGGAAACATCTCTGGCATTGATTTTATGCAGAGTTTAGAATATTTGCATGAAAATCTGTCATCAATTGGATGGAAACCTAGCTGGTGATATCTAAATAAAATCTGCCAGACATCAACAGATTGATCTATCAAATTAAGAAAAATATTTTTAAAAGGGCAGTGGCATACAAACACAACCCACATGGAATTACTTATGAGAATAAAAAACCCATTCATTACCCATGTAACAGGCAGAAAGATGAATGACATGGATGAAGCCAATTAGAGTCCCACAGTTCAGTAACAGACCAGGCCCCAGTAAAAGGCCTCACCGAGTCTGAGGGGTCAGTCCGATACAAACAGCATAGCCCTGGGCAGTGGGGAGTCTTGGATGGGGAGTCATGGGACTTATGAGAGGGTAAGGTCAGTATCATTCCTAAGGAAGATGCAAGGTAGAGACATGACACTGTTGGTACATATCTATGGGGAAAAAATTAACTGATGTGAGGGGAAGCTGAGTAAAAATAGGGCATTTAGCAGAAAAACATATTGCTGGTTTGTAGGCTTATAATATAGTGTTGTTTCTCTCCTCTGTCAGTAATCATGCCAACTATGAGCTAGGTTGTGTGGGAAGGAGTCCCTGAGGACCCATGCTGAAAGGCATGAAAATTCACAGCAGGCGTTCTACTGCAAAAAAATGATCCTAGAGGGCGACTAATCCAAACAAAGCAATAAGCACAGATATGGTAATAGGTATACAGATATGGTAATAGGTATACACATACAGATATGGTAATAGGTATACACATACAGATATGGTAATAGGCATACACATACAGATATGGTAATAGGTATTCACATACAGATATGGTGATAGGTATACACATACAGATATGGTAATAGGTATACACATATAGATATGGTAATAGGCATACACATACAGATATGGTAATAGGTATACACATACAGATATGGTAATAGGTATTCACATACAGATATGGTAATAGGTATACACATACAGATATGGTAATAGGTATACACATACAGATATGGTAATAGGTATTCACATACAGATATGGTAATAGGTATACACATACAGATATGGTAATAGGTATACACATACAGATATGGTAATAGGCATACACATACAGATATGGTAATAGGTATACACATACAGATATGGTAATAGGTATTCACATACAGATATGGTAATAGGTATACACATACAGATATGGTAATAGGTATACAGATATGGTAATAGGTATACACATACAGATATGGTAATAGGTATACACATATAGATATGGTAATAGGCATACACATACAGATATGGTAATAGGTATACACATACAGATATGGTAATAGGTATTCACATACAGATATGGTAATAGGTATACACATACAGATATGGTAATAGGTATACACATACAGATATGGTAATAGGTATACACATACAGATATGGTAATAGGTATACACATACAGATATGGTAATAGGTATACACATACAGATATGGTAATAGGTATACCAAGAAGAGCACAGGAGAAAGTTTCAAAACGCATCCATATCAATAAGAAGCCAAAACGCAGCTAATAAGATGTTTGCTGAAAATATTTTTGATTTCTACAGGTTAGTTTTGTGGGAGGGTTTCTGCTCACATGGATGGCTGAGTCATGCGCTTTGAAAACATGACTGGAGGAGATGAGTCACAGTAATACATATCCCCATCTCACATCTGATGCAATTGACACGTACTCCCTCCCTCAAGCTCACATGCCCCTGCCTACACGCGCCTACACAAGCACCGTTTCTCTCGGTCTAGTGAATAGAGGGGCTAATTATGCCTGCTTATTACTCATCAGAACAGGTTGTTAGCCTCTTGTGAAATATTTTAATAGCTAGTTCTTCCCAGATTACATTACAGTTCAAAGCCTAGGCCAGGGTTCAGGTGCAGGATGGCTACACCTCTCCTGTCTGGCATGGCACTGATTATCTGATCTCTAGATCATGATGTGCAGTTAATGCCAAATTGATTGAAGCTGTCCAGTCACGTGTGGTGCTGAAAATACAGAAAGCATGTAAACCCAGAAGCATGAATGGGGACTCTCTCGTACTTCCAATGTGAAAGCTCACTTGTCATTTCCTGCCTAAACAAAATACAGACAAACTCAGAAACATGAGGCAGGCAGACTCCCCCTTCCCTGTCGCCAACACAGGCTACAGATCCCACACAACCAGGCCAAATGCAACATGCTGGGATAGGGGGAGATATCAACTTTCAATCTCAGCCAACAGTCTGATCAAATATTCATGACTCTGTTGTTTGGAAATGACAATGGCAACATTCATCATCTGCTCCTTCTCCATCAGAGACCTGGTTTGTGACGTTTGAATTGGCAAAACAATGGATAAGGTACTGTAGATAACGCAGTCCTTCCTTTCAACACTCTAAATGTGCTCTCAGCTCCTCTATTAAGACATTCAACATTGTTTACCAATGCTGTCAACAAGATGTCTGGACATTTTGAATTACTGGGAAGGTCAATACATCTGAGATTATGCATATAGGCTACTGCCTACTGGCATCCAAAATAAATCAAACTGGTTGAAACCTAAGCAGATAACCTTTCATTCAACATAAAGTTTTAAAAAATTATAGCTGGCATTTCAAAGCTACTGGTGTTTGCTGCAGACTGCCCTGAGTGTAATGGACCAACTGTAAATCATGAGCTTGAAATTAGTCAAAATAATCAAATAGCTTGAGTTTAGACTAAAGTGAAGTAGTGCATATACTGCATGTGCTCAATAGCACTGACAATAGAAACAAAACAGCTTCTGAACATTGATTCAACAGGTTCAACTGCTTACATTATGCAGAATCTACATACTTTTCAACACAGCATGGGTGTTCTTAGGCATCTTGACTTGGTTTAGAGATATCATCTTAATTTGCTGGATTAGACATGGATACACGCCCCCATAAAATACCAATGAGTAGGCCTATCACACGTAGTAGAAACAATGGACCACGAATGATGCCTACCATGGACAGACTACAGACAAATACCGACAAATACTTTAAGGCATATAGAGAGATAGAGATATCTAAACCACGTTTAATCAGACATCTTAGAAGAACCAGCTGATGTAACCGATGCTGGTTTTCTTCAAAATGCTATAGCGTTCAAAGAGCGCAAAGTGGTTAACTGTGCAGGCGGCGCATGGCCACTAATCAACTACACAATGCAGCCGCCGGTGTAGTATGGTGAGGAGTGTGTTTGTCAGGGCGTAAATCTCTGCCACGTACCTTCGGTGTCGCACTCACCGACGGATCGCTGCACAATAACTAATTCTGATCTAACGAACACGCAACTAAATAGATCCTTTATGCTTTAAGATAAGAGAGCAGTCTGTTGACAGGCCAAGTCACTACAAGTTATTCGAATGAACCAATAGTCTACATATTAATGTCTCCAACATCAATTCTCCAATGCTTCCCATCAAACATTTTAGGGCAACGACAATTTTTTTCGCCTTCCGGTATGATTCCCGTTGTTTTTTCTTTTTATAGCGGTTCACTTAACTAACGTAGTGGCTGTTCACTGCAGTAGGGTACTATCAAAACAGTAAATCCGCCCACTTTTTAAAGATAACTTCAAAATCAGCCGCCGCTAACCTCATAATTCGCTTGCACATTTTTTTCCATATTAATAAACCGACATTGGATTAAATTTATAATGTTAATGTGGCTCACCTCTTAAATGCTCCTTATCACTGGCGTCCGGTCGGGATGATGCTGCTTATTTTTGCATCAGTCACAAGAAACAAGAGGAGGAACTCCCTGCACAGGCGCCGTCTGTAAATAAGACACCTGCCCAAGATAAGAGAACACGCGTGTTTCAGTATAGACCAGCTTTGATTGTTTTGACTGAATTTTTACATTAAGGATTTTTATTTAATGTTATAGGCTATGGCGGTCCACTTCTTTCACACCTTCATGAGAATGTGGAATCATTAGCCTACACACGTTTAAATGTGTTAATATGACATAACATTGGCCTGTACTTAACTCGATTTTAATAATAGGCATTTAGAAATATCCTATTCGTAGTATACTGTCTGTCTACTCTGTATGTTTGGAAGGTAAACGTTTTACAAGTGTAGATGCATCTAATCATGCTTAGACCACTGCCACACTCGGAAGTTGAATATGACTACTCATTGACGAAGCATCATCGCCACCTGCTGGATAATACGTTTTGCACCAGACCTGCGCTGGAAGTGACTTGCGCAGACAAAATAATGTGTAGCCTAGTAGGCTAAACACGTACAGTAAAATTAGAAATCTGTCAAAATATTGTCAAAGGTTACATTGATAGAAACATCATGCGATTATTACTTATATCGAGAATAGAAAGCCGATCATATAATCTCATGGCCATTTAAAGGCGGTATTGACAACAAAATGGTTCAACAGCATATGGTTGTCTTCATAGAGATAGATAGAGGACTCATCTTATATATGTGCTATTACAGCGTCTGGGACAAAATGGGCAGTGCCATTGATGCTACAACCTATAGGAATCCCAACACAGTTGACTACTTTGACTACTGTAAAATGGCGGAAGCATGGTGGAAGCTCTCAATGGCGCTGCCCATGCTAGAATGGAATTTGGACCACTAGAGGCCTCTATTATTCTCTATGGTTGTCCTCTATCCTTATGACCGCATCCACGCCAACAGGCGGTGCTAGACAATCCAGAAACATCGCAGAATGAATGAACAAGCTCATTAACTATCGTCTTGACAGCGCAAGAGCTCTTCGTTTTTGAATGAGTTATCCATTGCCAGTGCCTGCGCACATGAGGATTCCGCTAAGGTGCTGAAAGGACAGCTCCTGGGAATCAACAGAGCCGACGACAGGTACAGTATGTCTCAGTAGGCCGGTAGCTCTTGCTTGAAAGGGAAAGGTGTTGTTGAGTACTCTGTAGCCTACATTACTGTTATCTCGATTGTTCAGATAACGGAACAAAACTAAACTGCAAATTGTGTTTTCCATCTCTATAAATAACCATGGACCTTGTAGCCTATTCAAGGGTTCTATAAGCACATAGGGTAAAATAACTCGCAAAGTCCTTGCACATTATTTTAAATGTGCCTTGGTTCAGTACAGTAGGCTACTGTACTGAACCACCGATTCTGCCAAACACTGAAAAAATATCACAGCATCTTCCATGTATAGACGGTAACCTTGTGATTTCAGGTCAGATTCATTAAGGAATTCTAACCATTCACAGTGACAATGGCAAGCAATGTTGGACTTTTTTCTATATGGAGCATCAGTCACAACATCTCTCAGGTCAGACAGCAGGATATCCCCTTCGTTATCTTTGATTTCATTGGTCAAAATATAACCACACAATAGGCTACAGGGAATGAATGCCACAATTGTGAACTGGGTTTCTGTTTTTCTATAGAGAACAAGATCTTGTTGGTGGTATCATCTGTTTGTAGAGATTTGCAGATCTGGATTAGCTAATTTAGGAGTGCCAGATGTTAATTTCGGCAAGATGCCTATGTAATTCTGTTTAATCCAAATCCTACCTTTTAATCTTATTTGTGTCATTGACCCTCCATAATAAATCAATGTCATAAATCTATTTTTATGCATAGAGCTCCCTACAAAGGCAAAGTACAGTAACTATGTAAACAATGTATCTGCAAAATCTGATTTAAGTCTTTTTCTTTCTAGACAGAAAGCAATTTCTGGAACTTCATAATATAATTTGATTGGCTGACTGACTTGTTCTTGTGTCAAGAAACTAAATACCACATTAAATCAGATAATATACCTTGTCATTTCAACAGATCAAATATGTTAGTTTTTTTACAAAATGTGTACTTACTGCACTTTGCTTATAGGCCTATACGCAGAGGAGCTGTCCTTTTCAGCACCACTGTCGCCTTGTGCACACCTACCCAGTTACACAATACTGTAGTCATGTTATAAGTAGCCTAATGCTCGTCTCCATTTTATCACAGGAATGATAATCAGGATGTTTAAATTAAGACTCCTCAACGCTGTCGCCCCAGCATACTTTTTCTCAGCCACAGCGGTAACCTTCATTTTTCACTTCTGCTTTTTCATCCCAACGATTTTTCAAAGCCCGGGCATCTCACTGAGAGCATCAACTGTGATTCACACCGCTGTTTTCCTATACCTGATGCTGAACGCTTTAGGTAACTATATCATGACTATAAAGTACCCCGCTGAGAGCGCAAATGAGACCGTGATTCCTGCATGTTCTGCAGATTGCTCAGATAAAATAGACGCCCACTACCTCCTCAACGGTCGCCACTTCTGCAAACTCTGTAAGAAAGTCATACTCAGGAGGGACCACCACTGTTTTTTTACTGGAAACTGCATTGGCAACAAAAACATGCGATACTTCATCATGTTCTGCATATACACGTCATGCACTTGTTTGTACTCCTTGGTTCTTGGTGTGGCCTTTCTAACTGTGGAATACAACATCTCCTTTGAGAACCCATTGACTTTCCTCACCCTTCTGCCCCTCTCTACTGGTTACTTCTTCCTCGGTGAGTTTCACATATAGCACTTTAAAATTTATGCAAGGATATTGAGTTTCTGAACTTACCAAGCGCTCTTCTTTCTCCTCTATTCCCCTCCCTATCAGGAGTTATTTCAGGTCTGCAGTTCTTCCTGGTGTTGATGCTATATGTGTGGCTGGGCATCGGCTTGGTGTGTGCAGGGTTCTGCTGTCAGCAGGTGCTGCTGGTAGCGCGGGGGCAGACCTACTGCCAGATGAAGCGAGGCCAGCTGGTGGAGAGCTGCAGCTCTTGGAAGGACAACCTGAGTGATGTGTTTGGCTCCCACTGGGCGGTGGGGCTTTTCCTGCCAGTACAGACAGTGGAGGCCTTTTCAGGAGAGGTCGCTGCCCACCACCATAAACATGACTGAGGTTCACCAGGATAGAGAGAACCTGGGCATCATTCACATGAACTACCCCCAGTGGTTCACATAAAGAAGATATCAATTGCATACTCCCCGAGTCCTATCTCTTCGTCTCCGTCTCAAAACCCATTGGATGAGAAAGCCAGAGGTCCCACCCCTCTGACCTTCTCCTCCAATGGGTTATGAGAAGGAGACGAAGAGAGAGGACGTGAGGAGTATGCAATTGAGATCTTCCCATTGACTCATCATCATGCTTCCTTGTTGGGCTTGTCAGGAGGATAGTTTAAAATGTGCATCAAATGAGGGAAGCCCAGAACAAACATAATGTGTCCATGATAGATAGATATGCACACACATACCTGTTCTGACCTCTTCATCTTAACTCGTATACAAGAAAACTGTGCTCAGCATATATACACATATACATATATATATACACACACATATATATATATAAATAACTTACTGATAATGGCTTTTAATGACATTGGTCTACTATTCACGGAATGTATACATGAATACATTCCTTGAAGGACAGGAACAATAGCAATCTGAGAAGTGTATGGAATGCAGGTGTAAAAAGCAATCAAAGAAGATGTATAAGTATGTACACTGCATTTGGAAATTATTCAGAACCCTTGACTTTTTCCACATTTTGTTACTTTACAGCCTTATTCAAAAAGTGATTAAATAGCTTTTTCCCCCCTCATCAATCTACACACAATACCTCATAATGACAAAGCAAAAACAGATATTTTTTGTGTGCAAATTATTAAAAATAAAAATTGGAAATATCACATTTACATAAGTATTCAGACCCTTTACTCAATACTTTGTTGAAGCACAGTTGTCAGCGATTACAGCTACAAGTTTGGCACACCCGTATTTGGGGAGTTTCTCCCATTCTTCTCTGCAGATCCTCTCAAGCTCTGTCAGATTGGATGGGGAGCGTCGCTGCACAGCTATTTTCAGGTCTCTCCAGAGATATTCGATAAGGTTCAAGTTTGGGCTCTGGCTGGGCCACTCAAGGACATTCAGAGTCCCAAAGCCTGTCTTGGCTGTGTGCTTAGGGTCGTTGTACTGATGGAAGGTGAACCTTCTCCCTAGTCTGAGGTCCTGAGCGCTGTTGAGCAGGTTTTCATCAAGGATCTCTCTGTACTTTGCCTCAAACCTGACTGGTCTCCCAGTCATTGCCGCTGAAAAACATCCCCACAGCATGATGCTGCCACCACCATGCTCCACCATAGGGATGGTATTGGCCAGGTGATGAGCGGTGCTTAGTTTCCTCCAGATATGAAGTTTGGCATTCAGGCCAAAGAGTTCAATCTTGTTTCTCATGGTCTAAGAGTCCTTTAGGTGTCTTTTGGCAAACTCCAAGCGGGCTGTCATGTGCCTTTTATTGAGGAGTGGCTGCTGTCTCGCCACTCTACCAAAAAGGCCTGATTGGTGGAGTGCTGCAGAGATGGTTGTCCTTCTGAAAGGTTCTCCCATCTCCACAGAGAAACTCTGGAGCTCTGTCAGAGTGACCATCAGGTTCTTGGTCACCTAACTGACCAAGGCTCTTATCCCGATTGCTCAGTTTGGCCTGGCGGCCAGCTCTAGAAAGAGTCTTGGTGGTTCCAAACTTCTTCCGCGTAAGACTTGATGGAGGCCACTGTGTTCTTGGGAACCTTCAATGCTGTAGGAATGTTTTGGTACCCTTCACCAGATCTGTGCCTCGACACAATCCTGTCTCGGAGCTCTAAGGACAATTCCTTGGACCTCATTGCTTGGTTTTTGCTCTGACATGCACTGTCAACTATGGGATCTTATATAGACAGGTGTGTGCCTTTCCAAATGATGTCCAATCAATTGAATTTACCACAGGTGGACTCCAATCAAGTTGTAGAAACATCTCAAGATGATCAATGGAAACAGGATGTACCTGAGCTCAATTTCGAGTCTCATAGCAAAGAGTCTGAATACTTATGCAAATAAGATCTGCTTTTTTATTTTTAGTACGTTTGCTAAATTTTCTAATAACCTGTTTTCGCTTTGTCATCATGGGATCGTGTCTGTAGATTGAGGAAAATAATTGTTTTAATCCATTTTAGAATAAGGCTGTAACATAACAAAATGTGGAAAAAGTGAAGGTGTCTGAATACTTTCCGAATGCACTGTGTGTAGTTATTTTGGACTACATGATATCAATTATAATTCATGTAGTGGTTACACTTAAATAACTGTAAGTGCATGCTTACCTTTCCTGTGCGGATTTTGTGGCAATATGTTGCTAGATAGCATTTAACACAAAATGCTGTGATAGAACATTTAAAATAAGGATTTAGAGTCTTTAGCTGGTATGCACAGGTATGATACTCCAAACATTTAGACATTCAGGAAAACACAGTAGCATAAATGACTGTATTGGGGCAGATGTTGGGACCTACACATAATGGGGGGAAGATGATGTTATTGTCATCAACAAAGTGATTTTCTTTGGTAGATTTCCCAGTTTTAACTTTCACCAAGGGCTACTGTCGCTAACAATATGTAACTCCACTGGAGGGAAAACTCACTAAAATGGCTGTATAGCACAATTTGCCAGGCTTACAATGGTATCAGGAGTATGGAACATTCTATTGCATAACAACATTTGAACTAGAACACTAATTTAAATACTTTTTGTTGTTGATAAGTTTTCTCTGAAAATAGGGGAAATGTGTTAGCAGTTTGTAGATACACATTCAGACAGTGCTTTACAAGGAGAAACAGAAATCTACAGCAGAGGAAAACCAGGGTAAGAATTGAGGTTGCTGATCTTTATTTCCAAACTATTGTCCATTGTTGTCGTATGGCCTGTACCTACAAATGACCCCAAAGATGATGAACCGTATTTTGGATTTGTTCATGGTGGGATCCTACAATAAGACTGTACACTTGTTCCAAATTTGTTGAGCAAGAGATCGTGCCTTCAGAAAGTATTCATACGGGGGGGTATGCAGGCTGTTGTTTGTTTTCTCACCCATCTACATACCCCATGATAACAAAGTAAAAACATGTTTTTAGAAAATTTGGCAAATTTATTGAAAATGAAATACAGAAATATCTCATTTCCATAAGTATTCACACCCCTGAGTCAATACATGTTATAATCACCTTTGCCGCGATTACAGCTGCAAGTCTTTCTGGGTAAGTCTCTTCTGGGTAAGTCTAAGAGCTTTGTATCCCTAGATTGTACAATATTTGCCCATTATTATTTTCTAAATTCTGTCAAATTGTTTGTTGATCATGGCTAGAAAATCATTTAAGTCTTGCCATATATTTTTGAAGCCAATTTAAGTAAAAACGAACTATTGATTTTAGGTTATTGTCCTGCTGAAAAGTGAATGAATCTCCCAGTGTCTAGTGGAAAGCAGACTAAACCAGGTTCCCTCTAGGATTTTACCTGTGCTTAGCACCATTCTGTTTCTTTTTTATCCTGAAGAACTCCCCAGTCCATACAAGCATACACATAACATGATGCAGCCACCACTATGCTTGAAGATATGGAGAGTGGTACTCAGTAATGTGTTGTATTGGATTTGCCCCAAACATAGGTTTATATTCAGGACAAATTTTTTTTTTTTTGCAGTATTACTTTAGTGCCTTGTTGTAAACACGATGCATGTTCTTTTCACTCTTAGTGTAGTATTGTGGAGTAACTACAATGTTGTTGATCCAGCCTCTGTTTTCTCCACACACACAGCCATTGTATATTTGCCATTGTATATTTGTAATGACTGGATGTATTGATACACAATCCAAAGTGTAATAACTTCACTATGCTCAAAGAGATATTCAATGTCTGCTTAAAAAAACAAAAAAACATCTACCAATAGGTGCCCTTCTTTGCGAGGCATTTGAAAACCTTCCTGGTCTTTTTGGTTGAATCGGTTTAAAATGCACTGCTCGACTGAGGGACTTTACAAATAATTGTACGAGTACAGAGATGAGGTATGTTAAACACTATTATTGCACACAGAGTGATTCCATGCAACTTACAGTATAGTCACTTAAGCAAATGTTCACTTCTGAACTTATTTAGGCTTGCCATAACAAAGGGATTGAATACTTGTCTTGAGTCATTTCAGCTTTTCATTTTTTATTAAAATGGTAAAATAAATATATAATTCCACTTTGACATTATGTGGTATTGTGTGTAGGCCTGTGACAAAACAATCTAAATTGTAGAAATGTCAAATGTAACACAACGAAATATGGAAAAAGTCAAGGGGTGTGAATACTTTCTGAAGGCACTGTATAACATTTTACAGCCCATCTTTAACTGTAATGAATATTCTGGTATTTATTCTGGTATTAGATTCCATCTGGAGCAAATAAATTATCTTATGGAAAAACAAACTGCTTTGTAGAACTATTTAGTCTATTCCTGTTATATTACCACTAAAACAGTTCAGTATGGCAGTGGTCTTTTCTGGCTCAGATGGAGTGCACTCAAAAACACCAACAACAGAGTGTAAAATCATTTCAAAACCACTGTTTATTAAGCAACCATGTCAATGCAAACAATATTTCTTTAAAAAAGTACAAAAAAGTGCACTTCAGTAAATGATGGTTAAAATGGTCTTTGTGCTATTCTCCAAAGCTAGAATTTCCCTGTACTTTATTTTGTACTGATGATCGCAGTATTTTGCCATACCAATTTTGATAACATATCAATACCTCCAAATCACTAAGAACACACAACACAAAGCTAGTTACTGTATTACTAGAGCCAATAGTTTGAGAAGGCTAGCTTACCTAAACCTTTGAGAGCCATTGTAACATTTATAAATGAATTATCAGTACCTACAACAGTTGTAAGTCTATTACCAAATGCTACATTCTAGTAAATAGATGTACAGTCAAGAAAATACTGAGCACCTACTGTAACTAATATTCTAATCACACTGGACAAAACCAGAAGAGCATTAGGCCTACATTTCAGTATTTTGTCAGTCCCGGGACATACACATGTATGACTGACATTTGGCAGTACTTTCTCTTGTTAAAGTTGAAGAACAAAGAGCATTTTATAGGCACAATCAAATAATTGGCCAAAACACAAAGAAAAACTCAAATGAAATGATGTAACTTGCGTTTAGGAAACACATTTATAATAAGTATTCATTCCTAATAGCATTTAAATATATAAATATGATCACTTCCAAGCTATTTTTACCACTCCCCTACATGAACGTTCCAGTAAAGTCCTTTAAAACAAGAACTGCTTCAGCTGAAGACACTTTAGCACAAAGAGTGGGATTCTAGTAAATTACAAATGAGCTGACTAGTAATAACTTCAAATATAAAACATTTTCAACAGTTCTTTCTGTGTGTACAATACAGCATGTGAAGGACTAGTTCCAGTTCGAGAGAGATAACAATCAACACAATGCTACTTTTCATCAGCCATCTGACTCCTCAGATCTGAATTAAAAACATTGTTTTTAGCCTGCAACCACTGGGGTTTTTCCTCAACTCAAATATTGAATGAAATATTATGATGTAATATGTAGTACAACCTATACTGAACAAAAATAACGCAACAACGTAAATTATATGAACTGTAAATAGTTGCAGTTCATATAAGGAAATCAGTCAATTTAAATAAATTATTTAGGCCTTAATCTATGGATTTCACATGACTGGGAAAACAGATATGCATCTGTTGGTCAGATACCTTTAAAAAAATGGTAGGGGCGTGGATCAGAAAACCAGTCCGTATCTGGTGTGACCACCATTTGCCTCATGCATGGCGACACACCTTCGCATAGAGTTGATCAGGCTCTTGATTGTGGCCTGTGGAATGTTGTCCTACTCCTCTTCAATGGCTGTGCAAAGTTGCTGGATATTGGCAGGAACTGGAACACGTTGTCAAACATGTTGATCCAGAGCATACCAAACATGCTCAATGGGTGACATGTCTGGTGAGAATGCAGGCCAAGGAAGAACTGGGACATTTTCAGCTTCCAGGAATTGTTGACAGATGCTTGTGAAATGGGGCCGTGCATTATCATGCTGAAACATGAGGTGATGGCGGAGGATAAATAGCACGACATTGGACCTCGGCAACTCATCACGTATCTTTGTGCATTCAAATTGCCATCGATAAAATGCAATTGTGTTTGTTGTCCATAGCTTATGCCTGCCCATACCATAACCCAACCGCCACCATGGGGCACTCTGATCACAATGTTGACGTCAGCAAAGCGTTTGCCCACACAACACCATACACGTCGTCTGCATTGTGAGGCCGATTTGATGTACTGCCAAATTCTATAAAACAATGTTGGAGTTGGCTTATGGTAGAGAAATTAACATTAAATTCTATGGCAAAAGCTCAGGTAGACATTCTTGCAGTCTGCATGCCAATTGCACACTCCCTCAAAATACTTGAGACATCTGTGGCAACTGCACATTATAGAGTGGCCTTATTGTCCCCAGCACATGTTGCACCTGTGTAATGATCATGCTGTTTAATCAGATTCTTGATATGCCACACCTGTCAGGTGGATGGATTATCTTGGCAAAGGTGAAATGTTCATTAACAGGGCTGGACATCTTTTTTTTTGAGAGAAAGAAGCTTTTTTGCGTATGGAACCTTTCTGAGATCTTTTATTTCAGCTCATGAAACATGGGACTAACACTTTACATGTTGCGTTTATATTTTTGTTCAGTGTATAATGCAAGACAGTATTTCAATAACATACATAAGAATGGGTGCCGTCACTTCAGTAGCTATAATTGTCTGCATTTAACAGGCATTAATTTTTTGGTCTTTCATTAATAAAAGACGCATTGTAACTATGGTGTTTAACTGTACTCTATTCAGTTATTGATGTTGTCCTAATTCAAAGGCAGGTTTAAAAGAAATAGCAACATCAAGGACAAGGCCATATTTCACTAGATACATACTAGGTACATACCTAAAAAAAAGACATCATAATAATACAAAAGCTTTATGTACAGCCCTCTAAAGAATCACAATCAGTAATATACAGTTGAGCGCTGTGCTAGTCTAGTACTGACAAATACTGAAGAGGACATATTGCTAGGCTAGCTAAAATATTCTCTGACTAAATACGATCAACTATGAAATATTCTTAGAGCTGTTCCTAATCTCCCTTTATTGGTTAAAGTTTTTAAAGCAATTTTTAAATGTACACAAAACTCTAATGTCCGGTGTACTTAAATCATCTTTACAATTTGGTCCCAAAAATGATTATCGTTGTCATAAAGTGATGTTTCCCCCATAATAAAGCAGTTACTGTTCTGGCCAGGTACGGATTAATTCATTGTATTATTTTATCCGTATCTATTCCCTGCATGTATTGATAGATGTATTAATCTAGAAGCCATAGCCCTATTGCAAGCAGTACTTGCTATTTAAACAGAACACGGATTATAGGCAAGGGTTCAAGGGTTAAGCACGTTTCTCCATTTGTACTGGTTTACAGCAGGTGTGCTTATGATCCATGCACCTCCTTCTGCTAGTGTCTTATGCCAGGATAACCTGTGGATCCATGGCCTGACACTGCCCCTCCTCAGCTCTGGCAGGGTCTGTGTCTAGCTGCAGGGTCAGCTGGAGCCTAGTCCAGACCAGGGGGTCACCACTGCCCAGGGCCTCCACAAACAGATCTGTCTGCTCCTGCAGCTGCTTCAAATGGCCCTGGGTGCGCCGGTTCTGCCTGATCAGCTCCTTGATGCGTAGCGTTATGCCTAGCAGGCCAGAGTTGCTGAGGATGTTGTAGGTGTTGCTGAAGCGTTTACCTTTGTTGTTGTCTGTGGACAGGCCGTCTTGGCAGCGGTCGTTGTCGCCTTGGCAACTGCTCGCCTCCGACACAGGTGCACATTTATTGGAGACTACAGCAGTGGCCTCAGTGCCCAGGGAGTGAGGCATGCCTAGGAACTGAGGTATTGGCAGCTTCTGAGAGCTGGCCAGCTGTGTTTGTTTGTCAACAACCTCTAAGGTGGCCACTGTTTGGAGGGGTGTCAGAGGCCTTGGCTGGGGGCTATGGGAGCTGTACAGTTTGTCGCCATGGTGACGATACCACCGGTTACGCCTCCCATGATACCCAGGCGTTGAACTTCCCCTCTCAGCCGAAGAGGCCCCCTGCCTCCTGGAAGAGCTCTCCCCAGGGTGAGGGGCGATTTTGGGATAAGATTTCAGTATGGGCAGGTAGTTATTCTTTGAGTCCCGGTGCTTGTCTGAGGAACGCTTTGGAGAGATGTTGTTACTGATGTTGTTGCTGCCGTTGGGGACCATGGGATGGAGGAGGACCACCTGGGACTGGGGGAGAATCTCCAGGGAGGAAGGGAAGCCCCAGGGCTTTACTACTGGAGACATTGGGCTTGGCTGGGGGCATCATAATACCATCTCACTCATTAGATCATACAAAAAGATAGTAACTGACAAAGAAGAATGCAGTACTGTAATTGTTCCCTGTGTTAAAAGAATGTAGGGCTCTACAGTGATACCATTTAAGGGCATTTGCTCCTAAATATTTTGCTGTGCTGGATTTTTTTTTATCTGGGAGCACCCGAGATAAAAAAAATATCAAAGGTAATAATTGTTGTAATGATTTCTTCGCTGTCCCTCAGCCTCAGTAGTATGCAAACATGTCGTGGCACAGACAGAAAAGACAAGGGAGCGCTTCTTCAGGAGATATAGGCCAAATGTAGGATATTATCTCAATCTTAAAAATCACATTTTCTGGTGCTCCTAACACTATGTTGTCATTTATGGCAAGTCTTATAATTAAAGCACCAATCTGCACTTATTACATCAATTTTTGGACATATATTAATGATATAAACCCATTGATTCTTGAAGAGCATAACTTATTAATGCCCCATTAGCTAAGTTCAACCGTCTTACCCCATTAGAAGCCAAAATATAAAACATGTTTTCCAATGTTTGTAAACGAAGTAAAAGTATCTGGTGTGGTTAAATGGTTAAAACTATAATTGTGATATCATGTATGGTCAGTCCTTGCATCCATAGCTCTTTCTATGATTTTGAGGGTGGTTACATTCCTCCAGCCCCGTCCCTCAACCTTTTACCAAAACACCGGTGGGGAAAATGCTTTGTTATTGTTTCAAATGCGGATTGCCGCTTTAGTAACTAAAATATTTTTCATTGTGCTACATTTTTTTCCACTTAGGAGGACATGTGCTCCTTGTAAAAAAAAAATCACTGTAGAGCCCTGGAATATTGAAGCTAATAAACCCAACCACAGAACAACTGAACTACAAGCTGAGCAGAGAATAATAGCACATAGGTCACAAACAAGGCACAGTTTAGTCTACAGTACCAGATTCAGGACTATGTTGTTCATGACGATCATGGGGGAGGGGCCAGGGTAGGATCCTCCGGCTACAGCCACCTGGGGACCTGGGGCCCTCACCATGTCCTCTGAGTCAGTTTGGTCCATCACATTCTGGTACCCAGAGCTGGCATCTGGAAAGGAGAAAAAAAAAGAAAAGAAAAAGTTAATAGAAACACCACCGCCTTTGTTTTCTTTCTGTGCCAAGATCTTGAAGAGCAATTTTGGAAATATTTGCAAGGGTAACAGAGAGATAACAGCTTGAGGTAATAACTCCACAGCCACAGTAAAGATTCCATGGGAATCATGCCCTGACCTAGTCATAGCTAAGTGAACCCACAGCAAAAAAAAAAAAAATAGGTCACCACTCCTGGTGCTCAAAACAACATTTTCGCTGAGGAAATGGTGGTGGCCTAGATTTCTGGATTAGAGTTGATAGAGAGGCAGGGTGTACATTCGTGTGTTTGTAACACCTGAGAAACCGGAGTCCCTCTCAGACTCCCAGTCCCTCTCAGGCTTAGATGCTCTCAGGTGGTACATCATAGTGGATGAGGGCCTCCTGTGGCTTGCTCATCTTTGCTCTTCCTTGGACCTCTCAAACCAAACCATCTACAATGGGGTTGAATCGTCCTAATCATAGAAATAATAAAAGTTATAGTTAGAGCCGATAATCACAGTGTAGTAAGGCTACACATCACATGAAACATTTAATCACAGTTTCAACCTAGCCGCATATGGAGTAAAATTCACTAGGCAAGCAATCTAGCTAAAGTTAGCAGACAGTAACAAACAACAAACAGTTAGCCACAATAATCACGCTTGCGTTTTGTCAAGAGAGCAAGCCAATAACAGCTTACTAGCGATCCACCTCATTTTCAAACGTTGCTATGGGCAAAGACAAACAACGGAAGTGATGCTCCGGGTTGGAGCGAGCGGTCGCATCTGAGCGGTCGCATCTGCACTCGGTCCGCAGGTAGTATTACATTTCATTACATTTCATTATAGTACAACGGTTTGATTTGTCTAATCTTAGCAATTTCTTCTTAGCTAGCTACACAGCCGTCTTTGTATCATAGATAATTGCGTAATTATCGTATTTCGTCGTCCTAACGCAGTCTACACTGCCCTGCAGCTAGCCAGCTAGCTAACGTCCACCGTTAGCTAGTCCACCGTCTACCGATTAGCAGCACAACTATTACACTCAACTGAACGACTTGATTAGTGTAGTGTTAGCTAGCTACATAGTTGTCTTTGCTGTCTTCGTACCCAAGATAATTGTGTAGTTTAGAGTGTGTAGTTTTATGTCGTCCTTAACATAGGAGACTCTGCTAGCTAGCCAACAGCTAGCCAACGTCTACCGAACAGAACTTCTGCACTCAACAATCCGGTCGCATTTCGCTTCGCTCCACAGGTAGTATCACATTTTTCATTTCATTTCATTACAGTACAACGGCTTGATTTGTTTGATCGTAGCTAGCTACATAGCTAGCTACATAGCCGTCTCTGTATCAAAGATAATTGTGTAGTCTAGAGCGATTTCCTAGGTTAGCTAGCCAGCTATTGTCGTTCTTTTAACGCAACGTAACGTAATCAACACTGCTAGCTAGCCAGCTAGCCCCGAATAGCAGCACAGTAGAAACTATTACACTCAACGGAACGACTTGATTAGTGTAGTGTCAACAACGCAGCCAATGCCAACTAGCCTACTTAGTCAACAACGCAGCCTCTGCCAGCTAGCCTACTTCAGCAGTACTGTATCATTTTAATCATTTTAGTCAATAAGATTCTTGCTACGTAAGCTTAACTCTCTGAACACTCGTGACGTGTAGTCCACTTGTCATTCCAATCTCCTTTGCATTAGCGTAGCCTCTTGTGTAGCCTGTCAACTATGTGTCTGTCTATCCCTGTTCTCTCCTCTCTGCACAGACCATACAAACGCTCCACACCGCGTGGCCGCGCCACCCTAATCTGGTGGTCCCAGCGCGCACGACCCACGTGGAGTTCCAGGTCTCCGGTAGCCTCTGGAACTGCCGATCTGCGGCCAACAAGGCAGAGTTCATCTCCGCCTATGTCTCCCTCCAGTCCCTCGACTTCTTGGCACTGACGGAAACATGGATCACCACAGACAACACTGCTACTCCTACTGCTCTCTCTTCGTCTGCCCACGTGTTCTCGCACACCCCGAGAGCTTCTGGTCAGCGGGGTGGTGGCACCGGGATCCTCATCTCTCCCAAGTGGTCATTCTCTCTTTCTCCCCTTACCCATCTGTCTATCGCCTCCTTTGAATTCCATGCTGTCACAGTTACCAGCCCTTTCAAGCTTAACATCCTTATCATTTATCGCCCTCCAGGTTCCCTCGGAGAGTTCATCAATGAGCTTGATGCCTTGATAAGCTCCTTTCCTGAGGATGGCTCACCTCTCACAGTTCTGGGCGACTTTAACCTCCCCACGTCTACCTTTGACTCATTCCTCTCTGCCTCCTTCTTTCCACTCCTCTCCTCTTTTGACCTCACCCTCTCACCTTCCCCCTACTCACAAGGCAGGAAATACGCTCGACCTCATCTTTACTAGATGCTGTTCTTCCACTAACCTCGTTGCAACTCCCCTCCAAGTCTCCGACCACTACCTTGTATCCTTTTCCCTCTCGCTCTCATCCAACACTTCCCACACTGCCCCTACTGGATGGTATCGCGCCGTCCCAACCTTCGCTCTCTCTCCCCCGCTACTCTCTCCTCTTCCATCCTATCATCTCTTCCCTCTGCTCAAACCTTCTCCAACCTATCTCCTGATTCTGCCTCCTCAACCCTCCTCTCCTCCCTTTCTGCATCCTTTGACTCTCTATGTCCCCTATCCTCCAGGCCGGCTCGGTCCTCCCCTCCCGCTCCGTGGCTCGACGACTCATTGCGAGCTCACAGAACAGGGCTCCGGGCAGCCGAGCGGAAATGGAGGAAAACTCGCCTCCCTGCGGACCTGACATCCTTTCACTCCCTCCTCTCTACATTTTCCTCTTCTCTCTCTGCTGCTAAAGCCACTTTCTACCACTCTAAATTCCAAGCATCTGCCTCTAACCCTAGGAAGCTCTTTGCAACCTTCTCCTCCCTCCTGAATCCTCCTCCCCTCCCCCTCCTCCTCTCTCTGCAGATGACTTCGTCAACCATTTTGAAAAGAAGGTCGACGACATCCGATCCTCGTTTGCTAAGTCAAACGACACCGCTGGTTCTGCTCACACTGCCCTACCCTGTGCTCTGACCTCTTTCTCCCCTCTCTCTCCAGATGAAATCTCGCGTCTTGTGACGGCCGGCCGCCCTACAACCTGCCTGCTTGACCCTATCCCCTCCTCTCTTCTCCAGACCATTTCCGGAGACCTCCTCCCTTACCTCACCTCGCTCATCAACTCATCCCTGACCGCTGGCTACGTCCCTTCCGTCTTCAAGAGAGCGAGAGTTGCACCCTTCTGAAAAAACCTACACTCGATCCCTCCGATGTCAACAACTACAGACCAGTATCCCTTCTTTCTTTTCTCTCCAAAACTCTTGAACGTGCCGTCCTTGGCCAGCTCTCCCGCTATCTCTCTCAGAATGACCTTCTTGATCCAAATCAGTCAGGTTTCAAGACTAGTCATTCAACTGAGACTGCTCTTCTCTGTATCACGGAGGCGCTCCGCACTGCTAAAGCTAACTCTCTCTCCTCTGCTCTCATCCTTCTAGACCTATCGGCTGCCTTCGATACTGTGAACCATCAGATCCTCCTCTCCACCCTCTCCGAGTTGGGCATCTCCGGCGCGGCCCACGCTTGGATTGCGTCCTACCTGACAGGTCGCTCCTACCAGGTGGCGTGGCGAGAATCCGTCTCCACACCACGTGCTCACCACTGGTGTCCCCAGGGCTCTGTTCTAGGCCCTCTCCTATTCTCGCTATACACCAAGTCACTTGGCTCTGTCATAACCTCACATGGTCTCTCCTATCATTGCTATGCAGACGACACACAATTAATCTTCTCCTTTCCCCCTTCTGATGACCAGGTGGCGAATCGCATCTCTGCATGTCTGGCAGACATATCCGTGTGGATGACGGATCACCACCTCAAGCTGAACCTCGGCAAGACGGAGCTGCTCTTCCTCCCGGGGAAGGACTGCCCGTTCCATGATCTCGCCATCACGGTTGACAACTCCATTGTGTCCTCCTCCCAGAGCGCTAAGAACCTTGGCGTGATCCTGGACAACACCCTGTCGTTCTCAACTAACATCAAGGCGGTGGCCCGTTCCTGTAGGTTCATGCTCTACAACATCCGCAGAGTACGACCCTGCCTCACACAGGAAGCGGCGCAGGTCCTAATCCAGGCACTTGTCATCTCCCGTCTGGATTACTGCAACTCGCTGTTGGCTGGGCTCCCTGCCTGTGCCATTAAACCCCTACAACTCATCCAGAACGCCGCAGCCCGTCTGGTGTTCAACCTTCCCAAGTTCTCTCACGTCACCCCGCTCCTCCGCTCCCTCCACTGGCTTCCAGTTGAAGCTCGCATCCGCTACAAGACCATGGTGCTTGCCTACGGAGCTGTGAGGGGAACGGCACCTCAGTACCTCCAGGCTCTGATCAGGCCCTACACCCAAACAAGGGCACTGCGTTCATCCACCTCTGGCCTGCTCGCCTCCCTACCACTGAGGAAGTACAGTTCCCGCTCAGCCCAGTCAAAACTGTTCGCTGCTCTGGCCCCCCAATGGTGGAACAAACTCCCTCACGACGCCAGGACAGCGGAGTCAATCACCACCTTCCGGAGACACCTGAAACCCCACCTCTTTAAGGAATACCTAGGATAGGATAAAGTAATCCCTCTCACCCCCCCTCCCCCTGAAAAGATCTAGATGCACTACTGTTCCACTGGAGGTCATAAGGTGAATGCACCAATTTGTAAGTCGCTCTGGATAAGAGCGTCTGCTAAATGACTTAAATGTAAAATGTAAATGTAAATGATGCATTAGACTTCCGCTCTACTGCAGCACGCCGGTGATTTAAAGGAGTACATTTATAGAGTATAAAAGTAAAGTACACAAGTGTAATTTGATATTAATTTAATTCAAATTCACTAACTATAATGATACACTATTGGCTATTAACTATAAAAACAAAGGTGGGCATCCACACTAGAGGAAAGTTTGTTTTACAGTCCTACACCTGTCAATCAACTGATCAAGCCATGCCACTGCTTGCTGCCTATTAATAAAGTGGCAAAACAGACCATTCATGAGGTCTCTAACGCATATACTGGTTCAGACCATTCAGTGCTTTCAGGGTGTGATCATTGTCATAGTGACAACTGCAAGTAATACTTCCATGTACATGTAGGCCTAATGAAAAATAATATTAGGCCTAACTCGTATATAAATTGATAAATTCAACAACAAATGCAGTTTAGCCTGCACGTCTTATACAACATGTCATTGTCTCATTGCTCAAGTGGTTTGTAAGTGATTTCAATGTTTCCATTATTCTTGTTTTGTACTTATTATCCTTTTTTCTCCCCAATTTTGTACGAACTGGGGAGAGGCAAAGGTTGAGAGCCATCCGTCCTCTGAAACACGACCCGACAAGCCGCACTGCTTCTTGACACACTGCTCGCTTAACCCGGAAGCCAGCCGTACCAATGTGTCAGAGGAAACACAGTACAGCTGGCGACCTGAAGTCAGCGTGCATGCGTCCGGCCGCCACAAGAAGTTGCTAGAGCGTGATGGGACAAGGACATCCCAGCCAACCAAACCCTCCCCTAACCCGGACCAATTGTGTGCCGTCTCATGGGTCTCCCAGTCGCGGCGGGTTGCGACACAGCCCGGGATCGAACCTGGTGCAATGCCTTAGACCACTGCGCCACTCAGGAGGCCCGATTTCCATGTTTCTAATGGTTGTCAATTCCTTTCGGCCTTCTTTTTCACTGAGCTCATCTCTCTGTATGTCCTGTGCAACTATTTGCAATGCATCAGTACAACAATGTTATCATAACAGGCTAAAAGTGATCACACCAATGCACTTTCTCTCCTAAAACTTAACCCCGACATGCCTTTTCTATGCTGTAGGCCTGTTTTACATTGAGCAATTAACCAGAACAAGCCTGCTTCTTTCCCTGAATAGGCTATTAGGCCTAGAATTTAAAAAATGTTCCCTGTGAACGCAAAGCTTCACTATTGATTCAGCCTACATTTTTAGTCAAGAAAAATAGTATACCTGGGCTACAAAAACCCAATGCAATGAGGAATGTATTGTTATCTAAAAGGCTATAAACTGCAGCGATTTAGACAAATTTGGGCTGAGTGCTCTCCCTCCCAGTACCCTGGTGCACACCTAGCTAGAAAAGCTAACCTATTGTTCTAGGGACAAGACATGTATCATACCTAGGCTACAACAACACAAAGTAAAGAAGAACTTCACTAAGTTAGTACACAACTCTAGTCTAGGCTGTAAACTGCAGTGAATAGCCTGTCATTTGTATAACCACTCAAAAGCCTGCCTTTTGAATGCATATTCACCTCGAAAGAACTGCATCAAGCCTGCCTGATTGGACAACCATTTGGGTCAGTTATTGTTTTTTTTTCTCAGCAAATTAGACGACAAGGTCCAGACACATCATCAGCAGTGTCAGACCTGTTTTGAGCCCTACCTGTTTAGCAATATAAATATATTGTGGCAAACCTCTTCAAGGTTAGGAGAAGCCACCATTAGGTTCCTCCTAATGCAAGACAATGCTAGACCTCATGTGGCTGGAGTGTGTCAGCCGTTCCTGCAAGAGGAAGGCATTGATGCTATGGACTGGCCCGCCTGTTCCCCAG
Source organism: Oncorhynchus nerka (assembly GCF_034236695.1). Classification (NCBI taxonomy): domain Eukaryota; kingdom Metazoa; phylum Chordata; class Actinopteri; order Salmoniformes; family Salmonidae; genus Oncorhynchus; species Oncorhynchus nerka. The sequence continues at coordinate 61,755,602 of NC_088407.1, forward strand.
ACCTGAATCCAATTGAGCACATCTGGGACATCATGTCTCGCTCCACAGACTGTCCAGGAGTTGGCGGATGCTTTAGTCCAGGTTTGGGTGGAGATCCCTCAGGAGACCATCCGCCACCTCATCAGGAGCATGCCCAGGCGTTGTAGGGAGGTTATACAGGCACGTGGAGGTCACACACACTACTGAGCCTCATTTTGACTTGTTTTAAGGACATTACATCAAAGTTGGATCAGCCTGTAGTGTGGTTTTCCACTTTAATTTTGAGTGTGATTCCAAATCCAGACCTCCATGGGTTGTTAAATTTGATTTCCATTGATAATTTGTGTGTGATTTTGTTGTCAGCACATTCAACTATGTAAAGAAAAAAGTATTTAATAAGAATATTTCATTCATTCAGATCTAGGATGTGTTATTTTAGTGTTCCCTTTATTTTTTTGAGCAGTGTGTGTATATATATATATATATATATATATATATAAAATAAGATACTAAATGTGGTATATACAGTGCCTTGCGAAAGTATTCGGCCCCCTTGAACTTTGCGACCTTTTGCCACATTTCAGGCTTCAAACATAAAGATATAAAACTGTATTTTTTTGTGAAGAATCATCAACAAGTGGGACACAATCATGAAGTGGAACGACATTTATTGGATATTTCAAACTTTTTTAACAAATCAGAAACTGAAAAATTGGGCGTGCAAAATTATTCAGCCCCTTTACTTTCAGTGCAGCAAACTCTCTCCAGAAGTTCAGTGAGGATCTCTGAATGATCCAATGTTGACCTAAATGACTAATGATGATAAATACAATCCACCTGTGTGTAATCAAGTCTCCGTATAAATGCACCTGCACTGTGATAGTCTCAGAGGTCCGTTAAAAGCGCAGAGAGCATCATGAAGAACAAGGAACACACCAGGCAGGTCCGAGATACTGTTGTGAAGAAGTTTAAAGCCGGATTTGGATACAAAAAGATTTCCCAAGCTTTAAACATCCCAAGGAGCACTGTGCAAGTGATAATATTGAAATGGAAGGAGTATCAGACCACCGCAAATCTACCAAGACCTGGCCATCCCTCTAAACTTTCAGCTCATACAAGGAGAAGACTGATCAGAGATGCAGCCAAGAGGCCCATGATCACTCTGGATGAACTGCAGAGATCTACAGCTGAGGTGGGAGACTCTGTCCATAGGACAACAATCAGTCGTATATTGCACAAATCTGGCCTTTATGGAAGAGTGGCAAGAAGAAAGCCATTTCTTAAAGATATCCATAAAAAGCGTCGTTTAAAGTTTGCCACAAGCCAACTGGGAGACACACCAAACATGTGGAAGAAGGTGCTCTGGTCAGATGAAACCAAAATGGAACTTTTTGGCAACAATGCAAAACGTTATGTTTGGCGTAAAAGCAACACAGCTCATCACCCTGAACACACCATCCCCACTGTCAAACATGGTGGTGGCAGCATCATGGTTTGGGCCTGCTTTTCTTCAGCAGGGACAGGGAAGATGGTTAAAATTGATGGGAAGATGGATGGAGCCAAATACAGGACCATTCTGGAAGAAAACCTGATGGAGTCTGCAAAAGACCTGAGACTGGGACGGAGATTTGTCTTCCAACAAGACAATGATCCAAAACATAAAGCAAAATCTACAATGGAATGGTTCAAAAATAAACATATCCAGGTGTTAGAATGGCTAAGTCAAAGTCCAGACCTGAATCCAATCGAGAATCTGTGGAAAGAACTGAAAACTGCTGTTCACAAATGCTCTCCATCCAACCTCACTGAGCTCGAGCTGTTTTGCAAGGAGGAATGGGAAAAAATTTCAGTCTCTCGATGTGCAAAACTGATAGAGACATACCCCAAGCGACTTACAGCTGTAATCGCAGCAAAAGGTGGAGCTACAAAGTATTAACTTAAGGGGGCTGAATAATTTTGCACGCCCAATTTTTCAGTTTTTGATTTGTTAAAAAAGTTTGAAATATCCAATAAATGTCGTTCCACTTCATGATTGTGTCCCACTTGTTGTTGATTCTTCACAAAAAAATACAGTTTTATATCTTTATGTTTGAAGCCTGAAATGTGGCAAAAGGTCGCAAAGGTCAAGGGGGCCGAATACTTTCGCAAGGCACTGTATATATATATATCACAAGTACCACACACCAACTCATTCCAGGGTTTCTTTATTTTTACAATTTTCTACATTGTAAAATAATAGTGAAGACATCTAAACTATGAAATAAACACATATGGAATCATGTAGTAACCAAAAAAGTGTTACTCAAATCAAAATATATTTGAGATTCTTCAAAGTAGCCACCCTTTGCCTTGATGACAGCTTTGCACACTCTCGTATTCTCTCAACCAGCTTCATGAGATAGTAACCTGGAATGAATTTCGATTAACAGGTGTGCGTGCTTTGTCAGTTGTGTTGTGACCAGGTAGGAATGGTATACAGAATATACTATTTGGTAAAAGACCAAGTCCATATTATGGCAAGAACAGATCAAATAAGCATCAAATTAAATCAAATGTATTTATATAGCCCTTCTTACATCAGCTGATATCTCAAAGTGCTGTACTGAAACCCAGCCTAAAACCCCAAACAGCAAGCAATGCAGGTATAGAAGCACGGTGGCTAGGAAAAACTCCCTAGAAAGTCCAAAACCCTGGAAGAAACCTAGAGAGGAAACAGGCTATGAGGGGTGGCCAGTCCTCTTCTGGCTGTGCTGGGTGGAGATTATAACAGAACATGGCCAAGATGTTCAAATGTTCGTAAATGTTTCATGACAGTCCATCATTACTTTAAGACATGAAGGTAACTACATGCAGAAAATGTCAAGAACTTTGCAAATTTCTTCAAGTGCAGTCGCAAAAACCATCAAGCGCTATGACGAAACTGGCTCTCATGAGGACCGCCACAGGAAAGGAAGACCCAGAGTTACCTCTGCTGCAGAGGATAAGTTAGTTAGCTTCGTAAGGTAAAGGGGGCAGCATTTTCACCTTTGGATAAATAGCATGCCCAATTTCAACTTCCTGCTAATCATGCCAAGAATATAAGATATGCATATTAGTAGTAAATTTGGCTAGAAAACACTCTGAAGTTTCTAAAAATGTTTGAATCATGTCTGTGAGTATAACAGAACTTATGTAGCAGGCAAAACCCTGAGGACTAACCGTTCAGATTTTTTTTTTTAGGTCTCTGTCTGTTCAATGAGTTCTCATTGGGAAACTATATTTCTTAGGAACTTGTTTTCAGTTCCTACCGCTTTCACTGGATGCCACCAGTCTGGAATTTGGTTGAGGTTATTCCTTTGTGCAATGAAGAAGTACGGCCATCTAGGAACTGCGTAACACTGTTGAGAGTTGCGCAAGACTTGAAAAGTAGCTTGGTTTGTTGTCTTCCTGTATTGAACACAGATAGACCCATCTTCAATTTGATCAATTATTAACATTTAAAAATAGCTAAAGTTGTATTACAAAGGTAGTTTGAAATGTTTTGGCAAAGTTTACAGGCAACTTTTGAGACATTTTGTAGTGACGTTGCGCAATTTGGAAGCTGTTTTTTCTGGATCAAACGCGCCAAATAAATCGACATTTTGGATATATATGGACGGAATTAATCGAACAAAAAGACAAATTGTGATGTTTATGGGACATATTGGAGTGCCAACAAAAGAAGCTTGTCAAAGGTAAGGCATGTTTTATATTTTATTTCTGCGTTTTGTGTAGCGCCTGCAGGGTTGAAATATGCTACCCTCTTTGTTTACTGTTGTGCTATCATCAGATAATAGCTTCTTATGCTTTCGCCGAAAAGCCTTTTAAAAATCTGACATGTTGGCTGGATTCACAACGAGTGTAGCTTTAATTTAGTATCTTACATGTGTGATTTAATGAAAGTTTGATTTTTATATAATTTTATTTGAATTTGCCGCGCTGCATTTTCCCTGGCTTTTGGCCAAGTGGGACGCAAGCGTCCCCTATACCATAAGGAGTTAGAATTACCAGCCTCAGATTGCAGCCAAAATAAATGGTTCACAGAGTTCAAGTAACAGACGGATCTCAACATCAACTGTTCAGAGGAGACTTCGTGAATCAGGCCTTCATGGTTGAATTGCTGCAAAGAAATCACTACTAAAAGGCCACCAATAAGAAGAAGAGGCTTGCTTAGGCCAAGAAACATGAGCAATGGACATTAGACCGGTGGAAATCTGTTCTTTGATCTGATGAGTCCAAATTTGAGATATTTGGTTCCAACCACCATGTCTTTGTGAGACGCAGAGTAGATGAATGGATGATCTTTGCATGTGTGGTTCCCACCTTGAAGCATGGAGGAGGTGTGATGGTGTGGGAGTGCTTTGCTGGTGACGCCGTCTGTGATTTATTTAGAATTCAAGGCACACTTAACCAGCATGGCTACCACAGCATTCTGCAGCGATACAACATCCCATCTGCTTTGCGATTAGTGGGACTATCATTTGATTTTCAACAGGACAATGACCCAAAACACACCTCCAGGCTGTGTAAGGGCTATTTGGCTAAAAAGGAAAGTGATGGAGTGCTGCATCAGATGACCTGGCCTCCACAATCACCCGACCTCAACCCAATTGAGATGGTTTGGGATGAATTGGACCGCAGAGTGAAGGAAAAACAGCCAACAAGTGCTCAGAATTTGTGGTAACTCCTTCAAGACTGTTAGAAAAGAGAGAATGAGACAAGAAAGTAGTCAAGACGACTAGACGACTAGCTTGATGTAAGTCTGTGTTATACACTATGTTATAGTCTCCCACAATAATGATTTGATCATTTGTTGCCTGTAAGTTCAATAAATTGGTATAAATATTTTCGAAGAAGTATGGATCATCCTGATTTGGACCGTATAGATTAATGAGCCAAATCTCTTTTTCATTCACTTTCATATTCAAAAAGATCCACCTACCATGCGAATCATTCCTGACTATTTGTACTAGAGGTTGACCGATTAACTCGGCATGGCCTATTAATTAGGGCCGATTTCAAGTTTTCATAACAATTGGCTTTTTTGGATGCCAATTATGGCCGATAACATTGCAATCCACGAGGAGACTGTATGGCAGGCTGACCATCTGTTATGCGGTTCAGCATCAAAGGGACCCTGTGGCTGCAAGGAAGTAAGTTGCTAGCTAGCAAGATAAGTTGATAGCTAGCATTAAACTTATCTTATAAAAAACAATCAATCTTCACATAATTACTAGTTAACTATACATGGTTGATGATATTACTTGGTTAACCTCTTGCTCCTACCTGACACGCAGGCGTCCCATCTAGACATCTGGAAATGCAAATGCGCTACGCTAAATGCTAATAGTACTAGTTAAAACTCAAACGTTCATTAAAATACACATGCAGGGTAGTGAATTAAAGCTACACTCGTTGTGAATCCAGGCAACAAGTCAGATTTTTAAAATGCTTTTCGGCGAAAGCATGAGAAGCTATTATCTGATAGCATGTAACACTCCAAAAGACCCGCAGGGGACGTAAACAAAATAATTAGCATAGTCGGCGCTACACTAAACGCACCAATAAAATATAAAACATTCATTACCTTTGACCATCTTCTTTGTTGGCACTCCTAGATGTCCCATAAACATCACTATTGGGTCTTTTTTTCGTTTAAATCGGTCCATATATAGCCTAGATATCAATCTATGAAGACTGTAATCAAGGAAAAAAACATTGTTTTATAACGCGACGTCATTTTTTTAAATTAAAAAAGTAGACGATAAACTTTCACAAAACACTTCGAAATACTTTTGTAATGCAACTTTAGGTATTAGTAAACGTTAATAAGCGATCAAATTGATCACGAGGCGATGTAAATTCTATAGCTCTACATCTGGAAATAATGTCCAGGTAAATCTCAACCAAAATATCCGGTCGGAGACCGGAAGAAAGGCAATGCCTTGCGTCTTTTTGACCCAAGAAACAAAAGGTAAGCAAATGACAAGACTGTTGACATCGTGTGGAAGCTGTAGGTATTGCAACCTCAGCCCCATTAAATGTGGTTCACCTTTATCAATGGGTTCAAGTCGCGCATGGATATATTTTTCCATTTTCAGTGATCAGATTTTCCTGCACTTTTCGATGAAACGCACGTTCTGTTATAGTCACAGCCGTGATTTAACCAGTTTTATAAACGTCTGAGTGTTTTCTATCCACACATACTAATCATATGCATATACTATATTCCTGGCATGAGTAGCAGGGCGCTGAAATGTTGCACGATTTTTAACAGAATGTTCGAAAAAGTAAGCCCTAAGCTTAAGTGTTTCCTGTTAATTTGTCATAGAATAACCGCCTTCTTCAACTTCGCCAAATGGGTGATGATTTAACAAAAGCGCATTCACGAAAAAAGCACAATTGTTGTACAAATGTACATAACCATAAAAATCAATGCCTTTCTTGAAATCAATACACAGAAGTATATTTTTTGAAACCTGCATATTTAGTTCAAATAAATTAATGGTAACAGGCTATATTAACTCGGGAAATTGTGTCACCTCTCTTGCACCCAGTGCAAGCAGAGTCAGAGTATATGCAAGAGTTTGGGCCGCCTGGCTCGTTGCAAGCTGTGTGAAGACGTAAAACGTTTTGTTTTCTAAATGACAGTTTACGGATTTGACCATATTAACGACCAAAGGCTCGTATTTCTGTGTGTTTATTATATTATAATTAAGTATATGATTTGATATTTGATAGAGCAGTCTGACTGAGCAGTGGTAGGCAGCAGCAGGCTCGTAAGCATTCATTCAAACAGCACTTTACTGCGTTTGCCAGCAGCTCTTAGCAATGCTTTAGGCACAGCACTGTTTATGACTTCAAGCCTATCAACTCCCAAGATTAATTTGGCAATACTAAGGTGCCTATAAGAACATCCAATAGTCTAAGGTATATGAAATACATAAAAATGGTATAGAGTGAAATAGTCAACGCATCATAATTCCTATAACTACAACCTAAAACTTCTTAACTGGGAATATTGAAGACTCATGTTAAAAGGAACCACCAGCTTTCATATGCTCTCATGTTCTGAGCATGGAACTTAAACGTCAGCTTTTTTTACATGGCACATACTGCACTTTTACTTTCTTCTCCAACACTGTTTTTGCATTATTTAAACCAAGTTGAACATGTTTCATTATTTATTTATCTATTATGTCAAGTTAAAATAAAAGTGTTCATTGAGTATTGTTGTAATTGTCATTATTACACACATATATATAATTAAAAACAAATCGGCTGATTAATCGGTATCGGCTTTTTTTGGTCCTCCAATAAAATCGGTATCGGCGTTGAAAAATCATAATTGGTCGACCTCTAAATTGCACATTCAGATCGAAATTTTTGTTAATTAATATCAAATCACACCTTTCAAGTTCCTTTGTCCATGACAGAAAATTATTTCACCACCCTATTCTTTTTCCACACAACTTCATCTAAGGCTGTAGAGTGAGTTTCCTATAAACAGTATATGTTATATTCCTTTTCTTTTAGCCACGTAAAGACAGATCTTTTTTTATAATCTGCTAAACCGTTACAATTATAACTAGCTATACTTATTTCATCCCTTACCATAACTAGATACTTTTCTCAGTCTAATTTGACCATAATTAGTGCTTGTAAAGTTACTGTCATAAGAGGTATTATGACAGTCAAAATTAGAGTTTTCAAATGTCTGATATTTAGAATTCAAGAAATAGGTTCTAGAATTTTTTTTTATTTGATTCCCTTGCCTGTTTTCATGTGAGCCAATGCCACAGATGTTAGGAAATTGAGACAAGATATTATGTGTGTAGTAAATCTGAGTAGATTGATGTGTATGATATTGGACGTGATTTAGTGAGAGCGTGTATGATGTCTGTATAAGAGTAAAACTATAATGTGTGATGTGATGTCCAAATAATTAATAACCCTGCCAATTTGCATGGTTGAGTGTCTATGTGTGTAAAATGTAGTGCAACCTAAATATTCAGGATGATAATTGTAATCCATATCGTATCACCATCATAGTTGCATCATAATTACCTTTAACATCATTGAAAAACACATCCCAGCATTTCCATAGCAATTGACGTTTCACATGATCGAGAAAGAGACCTTGCATTACTATAGAGACGGCTTCACTACAGTACAAATTAGTGATGAACCAATATGACATTTTTGACCAATACCGATATCCAATATTTTCCTTACCAAAAAACATGACACCGATAACCGATATTTAAAATTCTAGCAGCCTTTTAAGCATTCTAGTACAGTTAAATAGTTAACACACACACACACTCAAGGACGCAGCAGTCTAAGGCACTGCATCCCAGTGCAAGTTGCGTCACTAATGTCCCTGGTTCGAATCCTGGCTGTATCACATCCGGACGTGATTGGGAGTCCCATAGGGCGACGCACAATTGGCCCAGCACCGTCCGGGCCATCATTGTAAATAAAACTTTGTTCTTAACTGACTTCCTAGTTAAATAAAGGACACACACACACCAAAAAGTTATTTTGTTTGCATTTACATATGTCCCCATTACCAGTAAAACATAATCAAACCTATTTCTTTCATTTACCTGCTGTGCTTTTTCGTTGTTCATTTGACATGTCAAATAACACTATTTCACGTGTCAAATAACACAAGATAATCTGTTTCAGGAGCTATATAGTTAACTAGCCAAGGTGTCGTCATCTAAAATAACCCTAATTTATAAGAGAGTTCTTATTTGATTAATGGTGCTCGGACCAATCTATGTGAAGCTAGCCACAATAAAGATTAGCCACAATAGTGGACTTTGCGGTTATCCTTCAAAATAAATGTACGGCATAATTATACTATTTGTATTAATTTGCATCACTGTCAATGACATAGTTTTATTTTGAAGGCAAACTGCAAATTCCACTATTGTGCGTAATCCTTATTATGGCTAGCCTCACAATTCATAACCCCCTCATAACACTCATAACCCCAACCCCATCATAACCCCATGCCCGAGATGGCATAGCAGTTCAGACGTCTTTTGTCCTCGTCTTGTCGTGTCGTGTATATATATATATTTACAACTTTTTTACAACTTTTTTCACATACATTTTATTTTTATTTTCCATCAACTCATCTTCAATACACTCTCCTGCAACCTGCCTCACCAATTGATATGTATAAATACGTATTATTTACCTCAAATCTGCAATCCTCCAAGAAGCTAGCCAGAAGCTAGCCAGAAGCTAGTTAGCTTCTTTACTGGCAACTCGTTAGTATTCAGCTAACCACGGTTTGTGGTCATCAGCTATCCTTTAACTCGAAAATCTATCGCCAGTTTTGTACGGCGCAGCGCGGCTCGGAACGGAACATACCGGACCGATTTTTCTCTCCATGTCCCTGGATTTCAACTGCTTTCTGGACATTCACTCCCGGATCTCACAGCTAGCTGGCTGCTATCCGTGTGTCTATCTGCTTTCGTCGATTCCGGAGCAAACATCAATTACTCCGGAGCTAGCCAGCTCCGTCAATCACTCCTGAGCTCCGTCAATCACTCCTGGGCTGCAGTCACCTATCCGGACCCGTTTTACTGCCTACGCGGAGCCCCACCGGGCCTTCACAACTGGACTGCCGACGTTATCTACCCGAAGGAGATCCGGCTGGCTCCTCCGTCGCGACGTTACCTGAACGCCCATCTGCGGCCTGCTAACCGTTAGCTGTCTTACCGGCTGCTCTCAGAATAGACAATCGGACAATTTATTTATTTTTATTATTATTATGTTTCTTCTTGGGCCTCTATAACTATATCTATTGTTTTTATTTTTTTTGTTGTGTGATTTGGACTAATCCCCTCTACAACACGGAACTCCACTAATCTACTGACGGAACGCAAGATGTGGTTAACAACAGACCTCCATCCTATGCTAGCTTGCTACCGATGTCCTGGCTAGCTGTCTAAATCGCCGTGACCCCCAAACCAACCTCTCCACTCCCTGGACCCTTTTGATCACTCGACTAAGGATGCCTCTCCTTAATGTCAATATGTCTTGTCCATTGCTGTTCTGGTTAGTGTTTATTGGCTTATTTCACTGTAGAGCCTCTAGTCCTGCTCACTATACCTTATCCAACTTATTAGTTCCACCACCCACACATGCAATGACATCTCCTGGTTTCAATGATGTTTCTAGAGACAATATCTCTCTCTTCATCACTCAATACCTAGGTTTACCTCCACTGTATTCACATCCTACCATACCTTTGTCTGTACATTATACCTTGATGCTATTTTATCGCCCCCAGAAACCTCCTTTTTACTCTCTGTTCCAGACGTTCTAGACGACCAATTCTTATTGCTTTTAGCCGTACCCTTATTCTTCTCCTCCTATGTTCCTCTGGCGATGTAGAGGTGAATCCAGGCCCTGCAGTGCCTAGCTCCACTCCTATTCCCCAGGCGCTCTCTTTTGATGACTTCTGTAACCGTAATAGCCTTGGTTTCATGCATGTTAACATTAGAAGCCTCCTCCCTAAGTTTGTTCTTTTCACTGCTTTAGCACACTCTGCCAACCCGGATGTTCTAGCTGTGTCTGAATCCTGGCTTAGGAAGACCACCAAAATTCAGAAATTTTAATTCCAAACTACAACATTTTCAGACAAGATAGAACTGCCAAAGGGGGCGGTGTTGCAATCTACTGCAAAGATAGCCTGCAGAGTTCTGTCCTACTATCCAGGTCTGTACCCAAACAATTTGAACTTCTACTTTTAAAAATCCACCTCTCTAAAAACAAGTCTCTCACCGTTGCCGCCTGCTATAGACCACCCTCTGCCCCCAGCTGTGCTCTGGACACCATATGTGAACTGATTGCCCCCATCTATCTTCAGAGCTCGTGCTGCTAGGCGACCTAAACTGGAACATGCTTAACACCCCAGCCATCCTACAATCTAAACTTGATGCCCTCAATCTCACACAAATTATCAATGAACCTACCAGGTACCCCCCAAAGCCTTAAACACGGGCACCCTCATAGATATCATCCTAACCAACTTCCCTCTAAATACACCTCTGCTGTCTTCAACCAAGATCTCAGCGATCACTGCCTCATTGCCTGCATCCGTAATGGGTCAGCGGTCAAACGACCTCCACTCATCACTGTAAAACGCTCCCTGAAACACTTCAACGAGCAGGCCTTTCTAATCGACCTGGCCGGGGTGTCCTGGAAGGATATTGATCTCATCCCGTCAGTAGAGGATGCCTGGATATTTTTTAAAAATGCCTTCCTAACAATCTTAAATAAACATGCCCCATTCAAGAAAATTAGAACCAGGAACAGATATAGCCCTTGGTTCTCCCCAGACCTGACTGCCCTTAACCAACACAAAAACATCCTATGGCGTTCTGCATTAGCATTGAACAGCCCCCGTGATATGCAGCTGTTCAGGGAAGCTAGAAACCGTTATACACAGGCAGTTAGAAAAGCCAAGGCTAGCTTTTTCAAGCAGAAATTTGCTTCCTGCAACACTAACTCTAAAAAGTTCTGGGACACTGTAAAGTCCATGGAGAATAAGAACACCTCCTCCCAGCTGCCCACTGCACTGAAGATAGGAAACACTGTCACCACTGATAAATCCACCATAATTGAGAATTTCAATAAGCATTTTTCTAAGGCTGGCCATGCTTTCCACCTAGCAACTCCTACCCCGGTCAACAGCACTGCACCCCCAACAGCAACTCGCCCAAGCCTTCCCCATTTCTCCTTCTCCCAAATCCATTCAGCTGAAGTTCTGAAAGAGCTGAAAAATCTGGACCCCTACAAATCAGCCGGGCTAGACAATCTGGACCCTTTCTTTCTAAAATTATCTGCCGAAATTGTTGCCACCCCTATTACTAGCCTGTTCAACCTCTCTTTCGTGTCATCTGAGATTCCCAAAGATTGGAAAGCAGCTGCGGTCATCCCCTCTTCAAAGGGGGGACACTCTTGACCCAAACTGCTACAGACCTATATCTATCCTACCATGCCTTTCTAAGGTCTTCGAAAGCCAAGTCAACAAACAGATTACCGACCATTTCGAATCTCACCATACCTTCTCTGCTATGCAATCTGGTTTCAGAGCTGGTCATGGGTGCACCTCAGCCACGCTCAAGGTCCTAAACGATATCTTAACCGCCATCGATAAGAAACATTACTGTGCAGCCGTATTGTTCATTGATCTGGCCAAGGCTTTCGACTCTGTCAACCACCACATCCTCATCGGCAGACTCGACAGCCTTGGTTTCTCAAATGATTGCCTCGCCTGGTTCACCAACTACTTCTCTGATAGAGTTCAGTGTGTCAAATCGGAGGGTCTGCTGTCCGGACCTCTGGCAGTCTCTATGGGGGTGCCACAGGGTTCAATTCTTGGACCGACTCTCTTCTCTGTATACATCAATGAGGTCGCTCTTGCTGCTGGTGAGTCTCTGATCCACCTCTACGCAGACGACACCATTCTGTATACTTCCGGCCCTTCTTTGGACACTGTGTTAACAACCCTCCAGGCAAGCTTCAATGCCATACAACTCTCCTTCCGTGGCCTCCAATTGCTCTTAAATACAAGTAAAACTAAATGCATGCTCTTCAACCGATCGCTACCTGCACCTACCCGCCTGTCCAACATCACTACTCTGGACGGCTCTGACTTAGAATACGTGGACAACTACAAATACTTAGGTGTCTGGTTAGACTGTAAACTCTCCTTCCAGACCCATATCAAACATCTCCAATCCAAAGTTAAATCTAGAATTGGCTTCCTATTTCGCAACAAAGCATCCTTCACTCATGCTGCCAAACATACCCTTGTAAAATTGACCATCCTACCAATCCTCGACTTTGGCGATGTCATTTACAAAATAGCCTCCAATACCCTACTCAACAAATTGGATGCAGTCTATCACAGTGCAATCCGTTTTGTCACCAAAGCCCCATATACTACCCACCATTGCGACCTGTACGCTCTCGTTGGCTGGCCCTCGCTTCATACTCGTCGCCAAACCCACTGGCTCCATGTCATCTACAAGACCCTGCTAGGTAAAGTCCCCCTTATCTCAGCTCGCTGGTCACCATAGCATCTCCCACCTGTAGCACACGCTCCAGCAGGTATATCTCTAGTCACCCCCAAAACCACCTCTTTCTTTGGCCGCCTCCTTCCAGTTCTCTGCTGCCAATGACTGGAACGAACTACAAAAATCTCTTAAATTGGAAACACTTATCTCCCTCACTAGCTTTAAGCACCAACTGTCAGAGCATCTTACAGATTACTGCACCTGTACATAGCCCACCTATAATTTAGCCCAAACAACTACCTCTTTCCCAACTGTATTTAATTTATTTATTTATTTTGATCCTTTGCACCCCATTATTTTTATTTCTACTTTGCACATTCTTCCATTGCAAAACTACCATTCCAGTGTTTTACTTGCTATATTGTATTTACTTTGCCACCATGGCCTTTTTGCCTTTACCTCCCTTCTCACCTAATTTGCTCACATTGTATATAGACTTGTTTTTTTTACTGTATTATTGACTGTATGTTTGTTTTACTCCATGTGTAACTCTGTGTCGTTGTATGTGTCGAACTGCTTTGCTTTATCTTGGCCAGGTCGCAATTGTAAATGAGAACTTGTTCTCAACTTGCTTACCTGGTTAAATAAAGGTGAAATAAGTCAAATAAAAAAATTCAGTTGAGCCTCCCTAGCCAGATGAAGCTATCTTTGGGCAACAGGGTTAATTAGCTGGTTAGCTATTTACTTTCATGAACTGAAGTTCAATTTCAATAGGCGAACAACAAGTGGCAACCTAGCTAATACTTACTTACAAGGATTCCTAATCATTGCTAAGAATAGTGAAAATGACTGCAGTTCCTACTGGTTATTATTTTCAGGCTGGTTGTATTGGTGCACGCTAGGTACCAAGCTAAAGCTTGCTGCCCTAGTAGTTGCGATTGAACAAATTATGCTTTATTATGAACACAGTATTGTAAACACATTGTTCGTGGTCTGTGTTTGTTTTTTGTACAGCTTTGACAGTGACACTATCTTTTTTGACACGCAAAGACCCAAACGGCGTTCCATAGTATGTCGTGAAGATAATAGCAGTGACGCTATTACTGTGCAACTCTGGTAGGGCAACATCTGAACAATAGCACACTTGGTAGTGTGTACCGGTGACGAAAGCCAACATCCCCAACGACAGAGAACGGTTGATTGTCAAGGGCAATGAATTCCATTATCTTGGCTTTAATGGATTTTGCCTTTGAGTTGTCTCGCTGAAATGTTCTTACTCTTTCAAATGACTCCTCAAAATGTTGACTGCTCGATCCACACAGCAGACATTGTGTGGGCTAGGTTAGGAATGTGGCGTTATTATGTCATGTACCTACTTTATATAAGATATACATAGTAGCTTTGACATTGATTTCTAACATCGGTCTAGTTTAACAACTAGAAATGTTGGCATTTTTAGCTAATATCGGCCGATTCTGATATGTTCACCAATATATCGCGCATCCCTAGTACATATGTATCCCGTACAAT